>NW_021633095.1:0-156524 GCF_004799145.2 Neltuma alba | reverse complement strand
GAAGGCTTGTTAGTACAGAAATGGCAGTCTGGACTGGTACTTTTTCTGGTCATCTTTACAGTGATCTGTCAATCAACAGAAAAATTCACGTACTGATGTAGTTGTAGACATCTGCTTTGGTTATTAGGACATTATATTGCAGTCTTGTTCTTTTTAGCTTTATTGCTCTGTTAGTACCAAGAACTACATCGAGCCTTCCTCTTTCATATTACCTTCCTCTTGGTCGCCCAGAATTCATACTACGCCTCCGGATTTGGTGGTTCAAAGAATTATATGGTTGTTAACCATACAAGTCTAGTTGATGTTTACATATGCGCAGCTCAGCCCCTTATTCTATTGTCTTATGTCTTCTCTTTCCTGCGAGCTGAACGGATACTGATTCTCGCTCTTTTGATAGATAGAAGGGTACGCTTTCCCTTTGAGTGAGTAGATCTTCCTGTGGGCTTTACTCAGATGTAAGTTTAGTTATAGTTCTGCCTTCTTCTGGTAACCCTTGCTGTGATTTCTCAGCCAGCATTAGCACTCCACTCAATTATGTGCAAGTGCTATAGGGGAGGAGGAGCTGAAGCTCACGCGGGTGGGTGTGGAAGAGGAGTGGTGGTGCTGGAGCTGGAGGGTATGGATGGTGCCGCAGGAGTTTTGGTGCAGAAAGCGGTAGAAGAGGCGGGGCTGGTGGCGGCAGAGAAAATGGAGGATATGGAGGTGGCGGAGGAGCTGGTGCAGCTGGTGGAGCACATGGAGGTGCCATGGCAGTGGAGGAAGAGCTGGCAGAGGATCTGCTGGAGGTGGCGGTGACGGTTGTGGTGGGTATGGTGATGAGTATGGAGCTGGTGGCGGAAGAGGTGAAGGAGGCGGCTATAGTGGATATTATCCCTGAGCTGCTTACATTTCATTACAGCTAAAAAGATCTAGTTCCTCTCTCAGTCTTACTGATAATTAACTAAGAAAGATGAAACACACACACACACACACAGGTATACATGTATGTGTGTATATATGTGTGCGTAGTGTATATGAGAGAAATTAAATTTACAATAAGAAAATGGGTATAAAGTTCAACCTTTCCTCCTATCTAAAGCATTTTGGCCTCAAGATAATGGTGCTCTGCGTATACGATACTGTGCGTAATCGTCTTAGTATAGTTAAATCCTAATTACTTCAAACATCCATTTAAGAAAAAGTATGACAATCCTTTTGTTAGTTTCTACGCATACGATGGATAATATGTTGTGCGTGATCTTCTTATTGTTCATCTTGTTCATATATTCTGCTCATTAATTAATTTCCAATTTCTTTTTATGCAGGGTGTGGTGGTGAAGTCAAGGGAGAATGATTGGCTTCACGAAACAACAGCGCAATAGGTCAATAATATCTGCTTATGTTCCATTGAATTAAATAGATTGAGCAAGCTTTAATTTGCACGTGGTTACGTACTTTAATTTTATACTTATGACTGCTTATGAGTGATAAGTAGTAATAATTATCCATCCATCATCGCATACATATTAAACATGTACCAGAGGCTATAGCCTTGTCTGTTCTCATCGAAATGTCCGATTTGAAATTAAAGGTCAGAATTAAAACACTCAATTAAATGAAAAACTCATATTTATTACCCGAAGGCGGAGTATGCATATTCTGAATCAACCAATATTAATATATACATATAATCCGTTAATAATAAAATGCATTATTTGCCTTTTTTTAAAAAATCCATAGAATCCACAGGGCACTGCTCTTGTCATTTTTTAATGAAGCAAATGACTGGCTTTGCTAATCTATTTTGGTTTCATGCTCAATTTTTTCCATCGGTAAAAAGTCAATGCTATTTAAAACATTCTAAGTATTAAAATGCATACCTGAACCTGAACAAAAGAAAAGATTACAACCTTAAATTTACCTATTCCCATCTGCTTTAAATACTGTCCCCCGAAATTCAGTTAGTTAAATGAAACTCACAGCATTTTCCTAGTTTGTTTTCACCTTCACAATGTTGTTAAAATCTACCACTCTGATCCTTCTTATTTATCACTTACAGGAAAGAATTTTGGTCCTTTTTATTTGTCACTTATACCTTTTTAATATTTCATTTTCAATTTCGCCCCTATTGATTATAAAGGTGAAGAGGAGGGGAATGAGTAAGAGAAAATATGCTAGCTATTTAATAAGGGCAAAAGTAGAAGATTTCGTAATAAAGACCAGAGTGGTAATTAACATACAAGTTCTATAATAATTCCCTGTAAATTCTGTTAATTAACATTCACGAAAATTCATAATCCCATTTATTCATGGTTCATTAAACTTCATGGAAGCCATATCCATCCCATAAATTAGAAGAAATCAATTTCCGCAGTGCAATCAATTTAAATAAATATTATTAAGCTAAAAAATCACTTAACTTTATAATATATAAGTACAAATATATAGAGTAAAAATCATTAATATTGCTAGAAAATAGCAACATCCTTTCTGCAGGACTGTCAATATATATTTTAATTTACTCATCTATATTACTATATAATTGATACTTTGACATGTTCTGTCAGAAGTATTGATATTTTAAGTTCAAAATAAAATCACTTTTCTGCCAGTAGGAAGTGTCATCGAAAGCAAAAGCTCAATATAAACATTGTGCTGTCAATCCCAGAGCTGCTAATTAGCCCCAGTTATACTCCCCTTTGATGATGATGGTACTGATTAGTTTTTTCAGTTCTTATCTTCAAGCTCGATTTTGATTCATGGAGAAATATCCTATGCCTAAAAAAAAAAAAGAAGTATGAAGAAATATCAAAATAAGTCATTTTTTTGCTTCGATCATATTTTCTATACATACATTCAGCGACTAGCGACCAGCATTATACAGTGCAAAAGAAAGGTGTGCAGTGCATCACCAACAAAAAGCTCGTTGAGAGATGGCTAGCAGTCTTGAGGGGAACATAAATTTAAATCTCGGGAAGAACATTTAATTGTTTGGAGAACTTTAATCTTAATTAACTCTTCCGACCCTGGTTTTCTAGATATAACTAAGCTCTTTGTACCTGATGATCGTGTAATGGTCAAAGTTCTTGTATGTAGATGCTTATTAGCTTCTTGTTCTCTAAGGTTATGTTCATTTCTTACGGTTAATAGGGCTCGTTATGTGCCTCAAAATCCATTTATCATCGCGGCGAAGACCGTTAGTGCTGAAGATAATATGTGTTTGATTATAGCTAGCATCCAATCCTGATTTAAGGTTGAGAGGTTACAATACACAAAATAAATTTCTCAAAATTCGATGGCACGTTAAAGTAGCCAAAATTAATTTATCCTTTATCTAAACAACTAAATGGCACATAAAATAAATCATACATGAAAAAAGGTAAATGAGAAAAGGCATCTCAAAATAATACTAGCTAGTAGCTATGACTTTTTAAAAAAAGAATTTTACAACTAGTGTGACCAAATAAAGATTCACGCAGCGATGAGCTCGACATATGTCAAATTTACTAAATTTTTTTGGTTATGTGTACGGATACATTGATGATATGAATGATCTATTGTTGGGATCGCCTTGCACTATTCATTATATGTACTACTTAAGGAATAAGAACACATAAAAATGTAAATTTATGCTTCATTTGTAATTATTTCTGAATATTTTTTTATTTTTGGAATATATATGACAGTGAAGGAGAGGAGACAAAGAAGGCTGGAATTGGCCGACGGACAAAGCAGAATATATAACAGCGATGCTTGTTTTGCTCCTGTAGTTGATAATGGTTGCTCAAATAGTTAAGTTACTCACATTAATGCCTCCAAATTCCATCTACTTTTTTCGTATAGCCTTTTCTTTTTGTTTGTTATTTTGCCATCAAATATTGCGTCGCCGCCTTTTCAAATATTGCGTCGCTTTAATGACTTTTTATTAGTTTTCCGGGGCGGGGGGGTGGAAAAGATGAGATAACTTTTATCAGTCAAGTTGATTAAGTTGATGACAGCAACACGTTCACATACACGTGTCAAGCAAGTCCTGCTCTTTAGGTTCTTGCGATTACGGGATTGTTGGTTTGTTTGCTTTTTTTGGTTTTCTTGTTCTCAAAACAATTTTATAAAATTGTTTCTGAGAATAAGTTTTGAGAACAAAAAGAAAAAGAATTTATTTGGATAATAATTTTAAAAAATCATGTTTGAAAAAAAATCATAAAAAATCACATTTGATATGTGATAGTTTCGTCAGTAATAATAAATAGTGAATAATAAGTGAGAAGAGAAGAAGATTTCTCAAAATTTTCAAAACAAAAAATAAAAAACACAAAAACAAAAAAAAAATATGTAAAAGTTGTTTTGGTTTTTTAGTTTTTGAAAACATGTTACTGTTTTTTGTTTTTTTAAAACAATCAGCTCAAAACAAATTACTAAATAAGTTTTTTTGTTTTTAAAAATAAAAAATTATCCCAGAAGCTAAGAGGTCTTTATCAAACTCACTCACATTTGAAGAATGTTTAAAAAAAAATACCGCGTTTAAATATGTAAGTATTGAAGTAGATAAATGGCCAAAAAAAAAAGTATTGAAGTAGATGGTTCAAAAAAGTTATATATTTAAATGTGTAAACATAACACGTTTTATATGCAAAATTCTAATGTTTATATCATTGAATGTGGTATCTACAATTATGTCAAAATCCGTTCACATGTATGCATGAAATCCTGATTTAAGGTTGAGAGGTCACAATGCATTAAATAAATTTCTCAAAATAATTTTTCCTGTATTTAAACATCTAAATGGCACATAAAGTTTCCTACGCAGAACAGATTGCTAAGTAAATAAATAAAGATAGATGAGAAAAGGCAACTCAAAATCATTTCCTGGATATGGAACAAAATGGCCCAAATGACATGAACCCAATAGAGCCCAGTAGTGATTTTCCAGAAATGAAAAATGGCTTCCGCCCAAAAAACGAAGAATGATAGGCCCAGAACAGTGGCAAAAATGCCCAGAAACAGGAATCCGAAGGTCCAAACTGGAAGGTAGAGCCCGAAACGCCATTCTGAAGGGCATATTATTTTATTTTTATTGCTGTTAACGTAAATGGCTCGAAAGAAGAAAAGGCCAACTCTGGAAAGAAAATTAAAACCAGAAAACAAAAAAACTCCAAAATCCGTCTGATACAAAGTATTAAAAATAAAAAATATAGAATGGGATTGTAATTAAAAAAATTATTAAAACGGTATTTGACATTAGTAATTACTTGTTAAATTAGGCAAACACATGAAAGTGGGATTGGGTAATACCACCTCTCCCTATGATATTCTCCTAGTGGTATTTCCTGATTCCACATATATGAGTTTATCTAGTCCTATATAACAAGTAATTTCTCATATTAAACTTTTTTTAATTTCAATCCCAATTCCTGCCTCTTATTTTTAATGTTTCTTAGCAAACGAAAGCCCAAATTAATGAATATGATAGACTGCCATTGCCTTGATTAGTGGTAGTTTGCTTGGCAGCTTGTGCTCTTCCAGTTTTGGTTCCAAGCTCAATAGGATCAAATATTCTTGTGCGCATGTATTAGTTTATTACGATAAGCTGCGCTATCCTTCGTTAACATTTTTGAGAATTGTACACAATCAAACGCATATATTAGTTTATCTCCTGTTCTCAATCGTAAACTTGAAAAACGCTGAGAAATTCATCCTCATGCACAAAACATTAATCATATGTAACGAAGAAATGTTTTATTCAAAAAACATAAGACAACTTCATATGTGTGTGTGTGTATATATATTGTGATGTTGGGAAAAGTACTATATCCAATAAAGTTGATTTAATTTAATACATAAGACGTGTGTGTGTGTGTGTGTATCTATACAAAGTATAATTTTGTAATGATTTATAGGGTCTCAGTTTGCTGGTAAACAAAAAAAAAAAAGGTTTCAGTTTATTATCGTAATACGATATGTATTCATCAGACTTGATCTCTTTCTCTCTCTCTCTCTCTGTGTTTTTTTTTTTGGAAGCTTAAATTTCACCTATAAATGCACTGAATCCGTCTTGGGCGGCATAATTGATAATTCAATGCCACGAAAATTTGAGAGAAATTTGGTATACAATGCCAACAATAGAAGAGTCGAAGGTCGCACTTGAATTTCACGTTAACATTAAATAAAGAAACTTATTCCGTGTTCACAGGAGAGAATATGAACAAAAATTGATGTGCCCCGCTCACAAATATTAAATGGGTTGCCCCATGCACTCAAGGACCATCAATTAATTAATGACCTTAAATTACTTACATCAAGTTCTCTATATTCATTATGTCAAGTTTTGTCCTATTTTTAAAATATTACTCCCTCCGTCCCTTTTTACAAACAACAACTATCATTTTTCTCTTATCCCTAAATATAAACAACATTTGTAAGTTTGTCTTAAATTTTTGTAGCAAATTTTTTATTTTGTCCCCATTAATTACTTATTTTAATATTCAATATATTTATTGTTTTATTTTCCAAACCATCACCTCTTTCTATCACACATTCTCTCTCTTTCATAATTCTTTTTATTATAATAATTTTTTTATTCTGTTTCTTATACTCTCCCTCCCCCATAAATAAGGGTACATATTTTGGACAAAGAACTTTTAATTTTTATCTATTTATTGTTTTTAACTAATTTTTTGATCTAGGTAATAGAGTCCTATGTTGCTTATAATAAGGGAGGGAGGGAGTAACATATAATAGCATTTAATTATAAATTTATATAAAACAAAAAAGAACATATGGTAATGTGTAATTGGAAACTTGACATAATAAATATAAAGAACTTGACCTAAATTTTTATCCAAATAATATTCAAACTAACCTCGGTAAGTTCAAAGTCAGTAGTGATTGACATGAAGATTTCCTCAACAGTCACTTGATTATTAATTACCTCATTATATATTCCCATTTCCTTTAATTTTCCCACACTTTTCATCAACAAACGTGGACACCTAGCTTAGCTCGCCATACATGTATATAAATACAGGTATCTGATTCATGGGTTTCACAGCAAACCCTAGATATTTGTTCATCAAATTATTATAAAGCAATCTTTTGAAGAAGCAGTAGCTTAGCTTTGTGAAGGAGGGAGAGCAGTATGAGCTCTCGAAACCAGGGCTCCAATATAAGAAATGGCACATCACTTCCAGATAATAGGGATATTTTTAGCAAAAGTCAGGGAAATCAGGGAAACTCTACACCATCTGGCTCTCAGACAAGGGGCCCCAATACAAAAGATCCCACTTCAATCCCTAATGTTCAAGATGTCAGGTCCTCCGCTGGTCGACGACCATAAATCTCTTCATTTTATTTTCAGGTTCATATACATTATCTATTATTTTCTTTATTCATATAAATCATTTTTTCTATTAGGAAAAACTGATGGGTTATGTGTTATTTTATTCTTGGTTTCAAATTCAAGACCTCCAAATCAAATCTTCATGATGAGCTTGCCATGAAGGCTAAATTTGATGCTCTGTTATTAGGTTCTTAATTTAATTTGGAGATGACATATGAAAATGAACAGGTCCATGACACACACATATTTATTAGGTTCTTAATTTAATTTGGTGATGAGCACCATGATACTTACCAAATCTTAATTATCCAAATTCAATATGGACGGTTAAGATTTAGTATTTGATATTTTTATTTTTAAAAAAATATTTTTCTTGGTATATAATTCAAAATAAAAAATATCTTTACTGTAAGTTTTTTTAGAAAATAAATTTTTACATAAAAATTATTAACTGAAAATTTTAAATCTAGACCATTAAACTTATTTAGTATGATTTGGATTTCATTGCAACAATAAGCATCATAATACTCATCCTATGATAAGCACCGAAATTGGTTCCCATAGAGTTTGCGTTGTAATAAATGAATTAACTTTCACATATTTGCTATATTATTAAAGAATTTGTAGTAATTTAAGTGCCTGTATAAACAACTTTTTAGATTCTCATCCTTCTTGTAATTAACCTTACTCTAAAGTGCAAAGAGATCCTAATTAAATCTTATTTACATCTGCTTATCTTAAGTATTTATAAGTATTTTTATATAAGTCGTGACAAAACTTTTCTTATATGCATACTTATTATTTCGTAAATCAGCTATATCTTGTAACAATTTTGTTATCCATCTTTTTAGTATTAATGTCTGCTTTCAATCTCATTCTGGTTTTTATTTTCATGCAGATGATCATCAAGTGCCGGTCTTGATAAAAGAATAAGGGAAGCAAAATATTATGGCGCAGTTCTATCGTAATTATATAGCTAGCAAGAATAAGAATACTATTAGAAATATTATTCAACTTTTTTTTTTGGGGTTTTGTTTTGAGTCTAGACTTGACTTGTTGTTCTTGTTGCTTCCCATAAATAATATACAAAGTCAAGTGTCTGAGTGGTTTCACCTTCGTGCATCTCTTTACCCTTGACATGTGCTCTTAGAAGTAATTAACCATTGTTATTATTAAAATTAACGAATGTGCCGCGTAATTTAATTTAAATTTAGGTGAAATTCAAGAGATCAATTATTGTAAACAAGTGGTATGATATGATGACCTTAGCCTTCAAATTAACAATAGTAAGCCATGTATGTCACATTGGAGCAATAATCTACAAACTGTTTGGAAATTCATAGAAACATTATTAATATTAATGTTGGGTTGAAATTCATAGTAAGCTCAACTCAAGTTTACTTGTGTGTGCCGCAATAATCCACGCGGTGTTTTCATAAATCATTTATGAAATTAAAATATAACTTCCTCTGCAAATTTATATATCAACCACGCCTTCCTACATCTAAAAATCATCGTCCAGTATTTTTTCTTCGTAGTTTAAAATATACACTTTGAATAATATAAATAACATTCAGGCTGGTAAAATTAAAACCACTAATCGTTTTTTGTCAAAAGATAATCTTATCCTTTATTAATATAGCTGATTAAATTTGTTGAGTTTTCCTTGTTTCACTAATTTGGCGGAGAGAAAGGGAAAATTTTTGCGTGTACCTTATTAAATCCAAAATGCGTCATTTTAAAGTTCTAATGCTTCAAAGTGCCATTATGTATCTTAACTTGGACCTATGTGTCATTTTCCCTTTGCAAACATATTTCATAGTTCAAGATTTTCGTTGGCTTTTTTTTTGGCCAAATAGTTGGCCGTGATTTAATGATTTTTTTTTTTGTTGATTGAAAAATGGAGTGTACGTTACGCTATACATTTGTATGAAATTTAGTTGACCTTTGGCAATAAACAAGATATTCCACTTAAATTCTTGATTTTTTTTTTTAAAAATGGAGGGTTAATATAATTTTTAGTTTCTCAAGTCAACCCTTATTTTGGTTTTGGTCTCTCAAATTTAAAACCATAGATTTTGGTCCCTCAAGGGGTAAAATGGTTCAAGTTTTTATTAGATTATAGGGACCAATATTTTAAATAAAAAGAAACTTTACGGATCAAAACCTATGATTTGAAATTTGAGAGATCAAAACCAAAATTAAGACAAACTTGAAGGACCAAAGTTTGTACTCACCGAAAAATAAATGACCATACCTCAAATTTCAACAGAAGTTAATTAAGATAATGCGTTTTACATTATTATGTTCGTATTTAATTTAGTTTTTTTAATTTATGATAATAATTTAAAGAAGTCCTGGCAAAAAAATTTAAAGAAAAAACTACCTGAGGGCAAATAATCTCAATTATAGGTATCCAACTTCTAATAAAAGAAGAGTTGAGAAAAGTGTAGGTTGATTAGATTCAACTAACTGGTATATTAATTAAATTTACGTTTAATTAACTTGAAAATATCTATAAGAACAAAAAATAAATATAAAAAAGAAGAAGGAAAACACCCATAAATTACACTTCCTTGTATGATTCAATATTACATATTCCACGGTCCGGGAAGTTTGAAGTCATCACACGCGGTGAAGATTTTATATGTTGAACAAGAACTGGGACCCACACGATCAAGCTTTAATTAATCTGAATCGTCTATGTTCAATGTTCACACCTTTGTATTAGTTTTAATTCAGACATCGATCAAGCTGTTCATATTAAGCTTCGTTTATTTAATAATTAACCCTTCTTGTGAAAACGTTAGTCCTTTTTCATACATGAAAATATATAATGAAGAATTATGACGTTCCTAGAAATTTTGTTATGCGTGGGAAGTCAATATTGGACTACTTCACATGAAATGAGGCCTCTCAATATTCTCCGATCCAATGGTTGAGAAGAGAGTTTATAAATAGACAATATAAATATAATAGCCTGAATTTATTATTACAATCAGATTATTACTGCACTATTGCCTATTTATGTTGTTATTAACATATGTATTTGGTTCAAAGTTTCGTTCGGCAAAGTCTTTCATGGAAGAAGAATGGGTTTAATTGAGCATATGTTTCATATTAATTAGGAAAACCTAATTTTGACCACTTTCTTTATTATTCGCAGGTAATTGTAACAGCAGGTAATTAATATTTCGTTACCATTTCAGCATTACGTCACATCAAATTGAATTCAATGCTTGTAAAGTATGAAGTTTGATTTAAAAAACAAAATTATATACCCCAATTTTAAAATATTTTCATCTGGTTGTTAATGTAAGACCTAATTGGAAAATAAATGCTAGTCTTGCGTATCTATTTCATGTGTTTATCAATTTTTTTTAAACAAGCTTCCTTAATAGTTGGGAAATGTTCAGGAGGCTACTAAATTACTAATATATCAATCCAAGTTTCCTTTACCCTTGAATAAATTATTAGGATTAACAGGGATTAGGTCTAATAGAAGAAACTAGTTTCTCACAATAAATTTTTACTGAAAAAGGTGCTCAAATTGAATGCTTTGAACATGATTGCTTCTTATGATATATATTCCTAGGAAAAAAAATTGCAAACGATTCACCAATAAAGTGTAAGCAAAGTTCAAGTTGAATTAAAAAGAAAAACAGCATAAATTTCACCTCAAATGCAATGAAGCATCTTGCACGGCATAATTCTGCATGAAAGGGGGAAAATGTAATAAAGAATTTAGAATTGAATAGCTAACAAAAAGAGTCAAAGACTGACGTTTAATTTCACGTTAAATGGGAAAAACCTAATCAGGTCAATTCCATGTTCATGGGAGATCATGAAAGCACTAGAGAAGGAAAATAAATTAGAACCCAAAAAACAAAAAGGAAGAAGGAAGCAAGAAGTCAATTATTTTAACAAACATGAATGAATATATGAAGAATGGATGGGCCAACTTAATCAGAATGGAGAAGAAAAAGTTGAGAGGTTTGGTAAAATATTCTTAAATATAGTTTATAACTATTAATTCATTTTAATTTTTTCGTGAATTATAGTTTCTAATCATCCTGGTGTGTGTGATAGTTTAACTTATCCTTATCCCTTTACTAATGAGATATAATCATATATATAAGCATTACAAATATCTATATACCATGTAAAAAAAATTTTCGTTTTATTTTTACCACTCATTTAATGTCACAGTACTATCTTAAACTTTCATTAATAAAAAGAAAACCCCGGGGTTCACTCTTCATAGAATGATTCGATATTATTGAATGAAAACTCGTAAATAATTCTCCGATAAAATGAGTGCAAAGTCTGAGCAAAGTTCAAGTTGAATTAAAGACAAAAACAGCATATTCAACACAAAAGGAAACAAATGGATGATGTAATCACTGGAATAATGGAAAGTCGGATGTCTGGGTAGTTTATACTTATAATATAATCTTGGTGCATGTCTTCACTTTTTGGACATTTACGTAGGAATATAATACTCCCGGGACCATTGTTGTTAGAGTTTAAAAATGTGCCACGTAATAATTTAATTTAAATTTCGGCAAAATTCGAGAGATCAAATCATAAACGAGTCGTACGACCTTAACCTTCAAATGCTAGATTAACATAACTGCTTATTCAACAAAATACACATAACTATATTAAACCATAATGATAATTATTTTCATCGTCAGGCGTCAATATATGAAATTAACTGATAATATCAACGCCATGTATCATATGGTTCTCAAAAAATATGATACCACGCGGTTCTCCAGAAATCAACATTTTAATTATTATTATTATGTTCGTGTTTAATTTTTTTTCCCTTTAATTTATAACGATAATAATTTAGACTGTTGAAGTCGTCATGTACGGTGAAGATCTTATGTGTTGAACAAGACTTAAGAGCCAGGACCCACACGAGGGATCCCAATGCATTAACCAACATTCAAAACTTTGCGCTTCCTCCGTCCCCTTTTATAAGTAATATTGGACTTCATCATGCAGATGAAAATATTAATTAAGATTAGTTAAAAATAATAAATATGTAAAAATTGAAAGTTCTTTCTTCAAAATATATTTATTTATGGAAGAGAAAGTATAAGAAAAAGAATAAAAATTATTATAATAAAAAGAATTATGAAAGAGAAAATGTGTGATGGAGAGAGATGATGGTTTGGAAAATGAGATAATAAATATATTGATTATTAAAATAAATAATTAATAGGGGCAAATAGAAAATTTGTTACAAAAATTTAAAACAACTTGTAAATATTGCTTATATTTAGAGACAAAAAGATTTAAAACAGATCTTAATTACAGCGTGTGAAGTTTTGAAGTGGAAGTGGTCACAGAATGCAATAAAGAGGACTCAAGACCAAAATTAATATTCAGGCCCACATAAAAAGACTAGGGAGCCAACAAAAAAAAAATTTCTTTATTAAAAGAAGAAAAATGATCATACCTTAATTCTGTTATATTATTTTTTAAAAATAGATGTGGAGGAAAAGAGTTAAATATTATTTTTTCCACAATTTAACTTTAAGATGTATTAAAATTAATTTTTAAAATTCTTTCTTAAGTTATGTATATGCCATTATTTTTTTTTCATTCCTATGATTCAATATATATAAAATTTAGTTTGAATTTTTCAAGTAGTGATCTTACACACGTAAACAAGAAAAGACAAAACAAAACAAAAAGAAGAAGAAGAAGAAGAAGGATCACAGTGACCTCTGCGAATTTATAGGTAAATCACCATACGCCGGTTACTTCCACCGGAAGACATATAATGTGCTTGTCTCTTATATGTTGAATGTGAAAATTAATGGGAAAATTCCAACACCTAGCTGGTGATGATATGACAATATTAGAAAATATTAATTGAGTCCTGAAAATTAAAGAAAATTCTATGAAAAGCAGATGTACACATATTTGCCGACAAAAAATAAGGGAGATATAGAGAAGTCAATGGTATAAGAATTTCCGACAAAATGTGAGGAAATATCCCATGATGGTATGTTTGATTGAACTACGTACTTAAAAAGTTTCTGCCTTTTCGGCCAATACAAATAACCCAGAAAAAAAAACCCAAAAAGTGAAATATATATATATATATATATGTATGTATGTAATGCCCAAGGGACCCAAGTTGACCTTGTTTAGTGAAGGACAAAATTAAAGGTTCAAGGCTCCGTGTGACGCCGTTAAGAGACGGTTTAAAGTCTTTGGTCTTTATTTAAGGTGCTTTACCACAGCATGACCCATCTCTCTCTCTGTCCGCGGAAACTCCATTAATTAAATGAAACTCTTTCTGCTTTATTCACAACATAACGCTGAGAGAAACTAACATCTAAATTCTGTGCCATTTCTCTGTAAATTTCCTATCCTAGCTTCCCCTTCACGCAAGTTCATAATCATAATGTGTGTGTATCCATGTAAATTTCAAGAAATCGTAATTCTTTAATAGAATTAATTTGAATAAATATTTTGAAAATATGCTTAAGTTAAAAAAAAACCCTTATAGTGTATACTTCTCTAATCCTATTTATAAGTCGTTTCCAATATGTTATACACGGACCAAGAAAAATATTAAATTTTATTAACTTTCATTTAAAATTCAATAACTTTTTGACTTTACCCCTATTTAATGTACATTATACCTCATATAAATTAAATAAAATCAACACACTAATAAATAAATAGTAAAATTGTACATTCATACAAAAAATTCTCTTAGTGCCCTATAAATAGGATTAAAATCTTTCTCTTTCCTATAAATAAGACAAAGGGAGTATGTAGTTAGAATCATTGATATCAATGTAAAATATGAAGCCTCTAAAAAAGGCCATGCTATTCATAAGTTATGGGTAATACTCTTTCTGGTTCTAAATATAAGACTCATTTTATAGTGTAAATTACATTACAAAATGAGTCTATTTATACTACAAAATAGGTCTTATATTTAGGACAAGAGGAGTATGTATATTTAGATAAATTGAATTTCATAATTGGAGAGGGGCACATAGGCATGGTGCTGTGAAGGGACGTAGGAAGTTTTGAAGGGGTCCTACACGGCCAACACGACTCGCGCATTCCATATTTCGCCTTTTTCATTCTCTGGCCCTTCACCCAGCGGCTCCCGTCAAGCCGCGTGCCTCCGAAGTTGGAGTCTTCCCTCCGTCTAATTTTATTTATAAGACATTTTAAATATATTTTATTATAATTAAAATAAATAAATTTTAGTAATCCTATTATAAAACTTAACAACTTTATAATTTTATATTTATTTAATGTATACACTTTTTAATAAAATAACAATTTATATAATAATAAATAAAATGTAAAATAATACATTTGTGTTAAAAATGTAACTACGTGGTTTATAAGTATGATTAAAAGAACTACTTTATGTGACTTACGGATGAGAAGAGTATTATAGATGGGGTTTAATTTTGAACACTTAATTTGCTTTCACACTCGAAGGCTTCGCGGCAGAGAGAGGGGACTGTGATAACGTGGCTGGAAAGTGGAAATAACTAACCAACCTCTCAAGCAGGCATAAGGCAACCGCGGAGAGCCAAGTCATGGATCACTTACTTGTGCCCCAATCCTACGCACGCTGCTTCAAAATTTTCCCCATAATTTCTCTGTAAATTTCTTCCCCCATTTCCTCCCTTCTCATGAGATCCCCATACATGTAACTCTATAAATACCGATCTGCTTCACCAACAAGCTTCACAACACCAATATTATTCCTATCTATCTATCTCTCTATCTATCTATCATCATCTACCTCTTAACTCTCTCAGTTTTTCTGCATAACAGGCTAGCCTGTTTCTTTATCCTCATCCTAAGGCTCCCAAACATTATCCTTAGATATGAATTCTAAAAGCATAAACCCCCAGAAGGTTTTCAGCCCACCACCACCAACTAAGACTCAGGCGGCGGCTTCCAAAACTGCCAATGGCACTAAAATGCCAACCACGCAGAGGAGTTTTTCCAAAGCAAATACGCCCCATCCTCACTCTCAGACTCCTTTAAGGACTCCCACCCAAATCCCCACCACCGCCAAGGTCTTTACCAAGCGACCATGATCCATACACTTCTCCATCAGGTTCATTGTTCTTTCTTTCTTTTGTTTTAAAATACCAGTCCTAATTATAAGAACTAGTTTATAATGTAAATTGCACTACAAACTAGTCTTTATAACTAGGACAGCAGGTAGTAACCTTTTTCATGAGGAAAACATGGGTTCAATGTTAATTACTCCTCCATATCAGTTCTGATGATGAGGTTCGTCTTTAAGTATGCCATGATACTTACCTACCTTATCTTATACGTACGTGGAAAAAGTTTTCGCATATTGGCTATATTTTTTTTTTCTATTGAAGAATTTTATAGTACCTGAGAACTGGGGCACGTAAAACTTTTATTTATCTCTCGTCCATTTTTTCAAAAAATATTTTAATCTTAATTTCTCCAAATCCATCCATACGAAAAAGTATGGCCAACTCCTTAATATAATTAGTCTTTTGGCTTGTATATACATATGATGGGTAACCGTCTTCATTATTCCTTCTTTCAATACTCTGCTGTTTCCTAATTTCATTTCGATTTTTCATTTTCATGCAGATTGTGGAAAAGTGCCAGTGATATTGAAGCTAGAAGGCTTGTATTATAGAAGAATTCACACACACACACACACACACACACACACACGTGGCAATTATATATATTATAGCAGAGAGATGAAGCAATAGTATACGTTTTGCGTCTGTATTTGATTTAATCTGTTGTCCTTTAATTTGTTTGCTTCCGTAAATATAATGATAATTAGACCATGGATTCAATCCTCCCGAATATTCTTACTCTCCAAACTGTCGCAATAGGAATATAATGTTTAAATCTGTCCAATTATAAATAATTATTTTGCATTTTGATGGGGTGAAAAATTTCTTATGCATATTTTAATACCAATATAAAAATACATCTATATACTACGTACCTCGGGTCTCACATGACTCACTAATCAATTTGTAGTTCCATATAATATACGAAAGGGAGTGGGGGCCCACCTTAGTTGACCTTCCAAATTTAGTTGAAGGATACATAAGGTACCCAACGACGCGAAGTCCCCAATCTCTCTCTCTCTCTCTCTCTCTCTATATATATATATAGGTATATATAAATATTGGTAACAAATATTATTAAGTTAAACAAGTCACTTAACTTTGTGCTATATGTATAGATTGAAAATCATCAATATTAATAGAAAACATTTAATACACAATAGAAAACATCGTATCTGCAAAAAAAAAAAAAAAACACCATGCTATTTACAAACTTTTTTTTCCCGGTAAAATGCTATTTGCAAACTGTGAATAGTTTGTCTTATTTTTATAATTTCAAATAATGCACAGGAAAACCATATCTAGACCTCCTATCAATTTTTAAACAAAAATCAATATTAAATATTTTAAATATTACTGAATAGAATTATGTGAATGAAGGGTAATTTATTTAGTTAAGAACACGTCAAAATAGGAGCTAATATTATAAAATAGGGATTTATTTGATAATTTCTTTCAATTCCAGATGCCAAATGAAATAATAAATTCTTAGTATTTAGGTCTCTAGTAATTAATATTTGACCATGCCAGGCCAAGCTTACCTTAATTGTGAAGTTTTTGACTTCCCAAACAAAAAGGAAATATTGACAGATTAAAGAAGTTTCAGTTAACTTTGTATAAATGACCTAAATCCTACTATTACTGTTTTAAAAAAATTGTGAATCAGTCATGCCTTCCAATCAGCAGAGACCAAATCATATACGACGTTTTTTAAAATTAAATGGCTACCAAATCATATAACAATTAATAACTTTCCCAATTACTTTCTCAATAATGCACACACAAATATGATATACTACTATATACATATATAATTATTTTCAGTTGATTTTTAAAAAAAACCATAAATTTCACCTGCAAACTCAATGAAATTTCATGCGCCACATAAGCAAAACTTTGTAGTTTAGAATAATGTTTATTTGAATTAGAAAAAGAAGAAAGTATATAGTAGAAGTGAAACTAAATAAATGGTAGGATTCACCGTCCGTAGAAATGAAACTAAATAAATTCGTTGAATGATCAATCTTGAATTTACAATCTAATTTTTTAGACAAATAATTTATTTATCAAAATATGGATAACATCAATAATATGACCAAATGATGAATATTTTCATCATCGAGGTATGGGAAGCTCAATTTCTTTTTTTCAATAACCACAAGATCACGTTATAATATATAGGATGTACTTATTACATGTTATACATTGCGGACATTCTTAATTATATATGTGAATATGTTTATCATAATAGGATTTATTTATTTGACGCATATATTTGTCAATTTACTGATATTCGTTTGATTGAAATTTAATTAATTTGTTCTTAAGCCAAAAAAAAATAATTAATTTGTTCGTTTGACTGTGGTTCTGATTAATTTGATGGATGTCGTTACAATTTTGAAAAAAATCTCCTTGATGTTTGTTGTTTGTTTATAAACTTTTGTTGAATAAATAATAGTTTGTCTTCAACGCTAGAAATTAAACCAGAAGGGGACGTCCAATATTTTGTCTTCCTAATTTAAAATATATATACTATTACACATATGGGTCAATATCTTATTAACAATATATGGCAAAAATATTATTTTATTAACAATAATAATACTTTACAATCAAATTATTAATTATGATCTTTCATTTTCTGTACAAATGTAAAACAGAAGTGTGAAGTGAGATAGACGTATATCAAATGTTGTACAATATTATGTTATATATATATATATATATATATATGTTTTTAATGTTTTTAATTATAGGGACAGCATAATTGAATAAATTCAGCTTAACCTGAAAAATATCTAGATAGAAATTATAGATAATATTTAGATTCAAGTTGGTAATAAACAATTAAAAACAATTTTCTTTTACAAACAATTAGCTGTTTACTATCAAACGATATTATTATATAATTATTATACAATTAACTAAATAATCATCAATTTTTTCAACAATATTCTCCAATATTAAGCTCATCTTTGATTGTCTTTAACCCTTCTCGGACGTTTAGAAAACGCGTAAATTAATTGAATTATATGATCGCGTAACACTCATCAGCTGAATATGATCATTACATAAGAATTTCCCTGTTTATGCATCTACCGCAAAACATATAATAGTATATATGTTTATTTTTTATATATATACTATTGAATATTAAAAAATAAATAAAAACGAAATAAATTGATGTGAAAATTCCAACATATAGTTCGTGATAATATCGCTTTTTTAATTGAAAAATCCTTCTGAAAAGAAAATTAAATGAAAATGAGATGTGCGATGTTTTTGGCAGTAAATAAAAGAATAGGAAAGACCGAAAGAGACAGGTCAATGCCTTGAGAATTTCCGGCAAGCTGTGACGAAATCTCCTGTAATTTGTTTGACTAACTCAATCACCCAAAAATTAAAGGACCATTGATATTTTATTTTGTGAGGTTCCCAATTCATTTGCTTGATTGCCTCTGCCTATTTCCAGCTAACATATGTCAATCTTTTTTCAAGAAAATGTTCTACGGTATTTAAAAAATCTTCACACACCAACTTTTAAATTTATCAACTCATTAGTAATTTATAATCATTAATTTTTTTCTACAAAATGACAGTTGAAAAGAAATTAAGGAAATCGGTACATGGATTAGCAGTTAAAATTTTTTTGATTAATTAATTCAGACCCAAATTAAGGTACCTTTTATAACTGGGAGGACATGGCTAATGTCACATTTCGGTTGTTAAAGAAAAAGATCTCTAATTTTATATAATTCTAATTCTGTGGTCATTGTGATTTGGAAAACGCGTAACTGGATATCACATATAAATATTAAATTAACAATATGTTGGACCAAATTGTATTTACTTTATCCCATAGATATATCGTAGTTACGTAATAATTTCTCTAGTAGTCTATGATACCCAAAGCATAAAAAAATAAACATAAAAAACCCAGCCATAAATTAAGATGAAAATTCCACCGGAAAGGCGGTCGGTGATGATGTTGCAATTTTGAGTCTTTCGGAAAAGAAAGGTTTCAAAATATTCAAAGGTCAATGGAATGAGAATTCTCGATAACTTGTTGGAAAATCTCGTACTTGTTTTATTTAACCAATAAAAAATAACTAATTATTGTATTTTAAACATTTCCATTCTTTTCCCCCTTCTCTTTCTACACGGAGAGGATATCAAGTCATCTATACAAATATATAAGTTGCACCATTCATCGTTTAAAAATAATTAGCGTACCTAAATTCTCAGATTTTATATAATACAAAATGAAAAATACCTATTTTTTTCCTCATAAATTCCACACAAATAAAAAATGTAACATTAACAAAATACACACACATAATTAATTAGATATCTACACATATAAACGTATACAAATACATCTGTATATATCCACAGCAACATTAAAAGCCTTATATAATTATCTGCGTAAGTGGGGATTGGTTATATGGATCCTATGACACTATTTTGCTCTGTTTAAAATTAACTCTTCTCCATCGGAAAAAAAATTAACTTCTTCAATAAGCCATTGACCTGCATAGTAGTTACAATAATCTCTCTCTCTCTCTCTCTCTCTCTCTATACATATAATATAAAAAATCTAATAAGCTACATATAAAGATTACGAGACATGTAAAAGTTCAGGGCTTTTAAATCAGACGCGGCGGAGACCCAAGACGACGCTGATAAATTAAAGGCAGGCACACACACCTACGTCGAAGTCATGGTCAAGTTCCCAACGGAAAGGTCAAAACTACCCCTGTGACATCACGTCGAATATGGGCAAGAATGGAACTTGGAAAAAGCAACGTCGTAACCATATCAATACAGAAGCAGAAACATGCAGAAAAATTCCTAAATCGCGTTTTCAAAGTCATTGCCCATGAAACGGAGTTTCAATTCTATGCGACTCATTGATCGAACAAACTTGCGTTAACGATTTCGTATAATATAATGGTATAATGTGTGTGTGTGTGTGTGTGTAGAGAGAGAGAGAAAGACGCCCACACACTCACAGGTGGCCTAAGAGTTTGATTAACGTGTGCCCCAATCTGACGCTCGTTTTAATTTGCCGACTACAGTAATGAATTAATTCGTATACAAATTAATGTCTCCGTGTCAAATACCTGAACAATCACTTGGTTACTTCCCATTAATTTCCTTCTTTCAACGTTGGACCATACGACCTTACTTCTCTGTCTATATAAGTATTTGATCGACCCTCATTTGACAGTATTCATCTGAAAGGACCTTTCTGAAATCCATGTCCCTATACTTTGTTGTTTGTTGTATGGAATCTTTGAATAATGAGATAAAGCTCGGTACTGTACGTGGAATCATTTATTTCACTTTTTGAAAAAGGAAGTTTGTCTTTATATATAGTATATGCACTTTTCTTTTCCCTTTTTTCTTTTTGGCCATCTAGTATAACATTCAAATAAATAATGTTACATTCTTCCTTCCCGATTGAAGGGCATTTCCAGCAGTAACATAAATGATGAGTTGAATAGTTCAAACATTCCAAACATTCACATATATATATTATTTATATTTCTCATTCATTATTATTGGATATTTAATTTCACCTCAATAAATTAAGTTTAACCATCACAACTTTACCTAATAGTTCTGAAATACGTTTCAATTAGTTGGCCTCATTTAATTAAGCTGAAAATTCTGTTGACAATTTGGTCAAATTTACTAGATTTTGAATTTAGAAACTGAGAGAGCAAGCGACAGCACGAAAGGTTAATATGTATGGAACCCACACGGTCTGTTTGTAAGAAAACCTCAATTAAGCTCGATATATATTGAAATTAGGCTATTCCCAGAATTGAATTACCTAGAGATAATAATCAATCCCAATAAAAGTGAACGATATCCAACATTCAATTAGAAATTAAGGAATTAGTGAAGGCTGATTATTATTAGATCCAACGGATATGATCATATCGTCAATATTAGCATATTTACGTACAGATGAATTCAATTTCCTGAAACGTTTGGAAAACATCTGTAATTATATAAATATATGTTCTGGGGCAAGAAAACATATAGTTACACGTATAAAAAGTCAATGGAGCGAGAAATTTCCATGAACTTTTATGGAATGCCGAAAACTCCCCCTTTATATTGTGGGAAAATTAACTTTTTGGCCCCCATAGTTTTGATTGGTTGTAATTTAAACTCTAAATTTTGACTTAATGTTACTCAATCCTTATAGTTTTAATCATTCAAAACTTCAGTTATTAAGTTTCATGATGTATATACACAATTTTATTTTTTTAAAAATATGTAAGAAACAATATTTAAATGTATAAAACCATATGGACTAAATTGTTTAAAAATCAAGTGATAACTGAATCAAAATTTTATTCCGTTAGATCTTCAAATTAGTAATAAATAGACTAGTTTATTTATTTTGTACGTACCACAAGAAGTTGGAAACCGTGATATATATACGTTTTCGTCGTCTTTAATTAAATTAAAAGTGGAGACATATCGAATGAGGCGTTCTGTTTTGACATTTTAAGTGCCAACGACATATTTGCAAAAGTACAAGGAAACAGATTTAGTAATGAAGCAGCTTTCAATTTGAATATTATTAACTCCATTGTCTGTATCAGACAACAAGTAATCAAATTAAGAAACAGGATAAAGAATATAATCACATTATTGTGCCACACGTACGTGCACTTGGATTCATCCGCAAGATTAATTATCTGCAAATATGAAAATGAAAGCCAAAGGGGGCTATAATAACATAATAAAGTGCTTTTATTATGACGGGAATAAACACGTAAAAACATCGCCCCTACTCAGGAGAGCCAGCATGATGAACCTGATCGAGAACGAAGATGTCACAGGAAAAAGGAGTGAACACACACACATATATATATTAACCTGAGAAATGGACTTATGAAATGGGTCATGAATCATCATCGACTCTTGGAAAAGTGATCCTGGGTGTTTGGGATGCGAGTACCAGGTCTGGTGTTTGAGGACTGAGTCCGAGGAGCAGGACCAGTGGTAGGGCAAAGGGCACTCTGGATGTTGATGCTTGAAGAACTCATACTGCTACTTCTTCTTCCACAGATCAATGATGAGAGAGATAGACCAGGTAGGGTTTGCTATGAACAATGAAGCTTGATGAGGAATATAATCAACCCACACACACACAAATATATATATTGCTGAACATGGAATGAATAAGAGATTCTTATTGATTTAATATAACAAATGAATTAGTAATTTACAGAGAAATTTCTGTTTCCAACTAATACGTGCGTTTGGGGGTTTTTTTGGTTAATAAGACAATTTTTTTTCATAACGGACGACGTGTTTCACTTCAGACTTCAGACTTCCCTCTTTTTTATATCGTGATGTGCGTATATTTTTATTTAATAAATCCATTAAATTAATAACTATAATCTAATCAGCAATGAAAAATATTAAATCGCTCATCACCGCTTTGACGGGAAGGATCCATTAAATTCATGTTGTTATGATGTGATTCACAATATTCTTGGCTACAGCTGACCATGGCTGTCCTAGCTACTTATCATCACAACAAACACATCAATCAATAGTTTAAATATATGATGAATAAAATATCAACTGTTAGTTTAATACTCATATGAAGGGGGGGGGGGGAAACGGCGAAAAGCTGAGGAAATTAAGGTGAAAATTCCCCCACATAGTCGATGAAGAAGACCAATTAATTCGGACACAAATTAAGGTACCTTAAGTAGGACGACATCGCCAATGTCACATTTCGGTTGTTAAATGGAAAAAAAAACCTTTAATAATTTTATATGATTCTATGGTCATTGGTTAACATTGACCAGTACAGTTATACTATAATTTATATAAAATTTGTGTATCAAAAAATAACTTTATAAAATCTATAATATATATTTATATATTCGAATGAGCTACGTTTCAGTTGAAGGATAAGAAGTTCAGGGCTGTATGAAATCGTAAGATGACAGGGTACGCCCACAACGAAGACGTGGTCAAGTTCACATCCAAAAGGTCAAAAATATCCCTGTGACATCACGCCGAGTAAGCGTACCCCTGAGACGGAGCAGAATTAAACATGCAGAAAAATTCCTAAGTCGCGTGTTCAAAGTCCATACTTCTCACACAGGGTTTCAATTCTATGCGACTTCATCAAACTCGCGTTAAGGATTTTCATATATATATATAGAGAGAGAGAGAGAGGGGCAGAGTTGGACTGAGAGTTTGATTATTAACGTGTGCACTAATCTAACGCTGGTTTTAATTTGCCGACTACACTAATGAATTAATTCATGTGCAAATTAATGTCTCCATGTAAATACCTGAACAATCACTTGGTTACTTCCCATTAATCTTCCCACAAGACCTGCCACTCGAATCCCAACTTCCCAGGATGTCTTTTCCAAGGGACATCGTCGATGCAGGTTAATTAATTTATTTTACTCTTTTGTTTTATTACATCCCTTTCATTTCTTAATTAAAGATCTACATACTCATTAATTGTGTCATCACTTCCTGTCTATTTCATAACCCTAATTTCTTGTAGCTCAGTCAAATATAAGTGGGTGTACGGGGGTGTGAAATAATCGGAATACGAGTTAGAAAAAAAATTATTTTATTTTTTTTTAAATGTGAAGAAGTTTATGTGCAACTGACTCAAAATTCAAAGCCGCTTTGCCTCCTCAAACAATTGATTAATTTACTTGGTCTATTTTTATTATATGCATCACAATATTCAAATGAACATGCATATGTATGATGTATGATTTCTCAAATTTGCTCGTTTTTTCTAGGCATACTGTTGTCGTCCTTTTTTATTCCTCGTCATATTGTTTCTCATTCAATTTTATTTTAATTTTGCTGCAGCATGTGGTGAAGTGCCATTGAAATTGGGTTGAGGCGCTTGAAAAAGGAAGAATGGAAGCAATAAAGCTGCATCTATATATAAATGGAAAAAACTTAGGTTAGGTTTCTTATGTTAATTATGTTAATTTTTTCAACCATACATGACCATGTATTCTTTTTTATTTCATGTGGATTTATATTTAAGTGCTATTAGATGCTAATATTTCAAAAATATGACGCATGGTTATGTGTGATTGGAGAACTTGACACAATAGATATATATATATATAAAGAACTTGATGTCAATATTATCCTATATAAATATATGTATAGGGCAACTACATACACGACACACACTATTTATTCATTTTCTTAATTTGTTCACTCTGCCTCTAAATTTGGTTGTTGCTTGGTTTTACGTCTGGATTTGACTTAGCTTGTATTGCGCAATCACTTCCAATAATGGAAACAGTATCCATTTGAAAGGACCTTTTCGAAATCTATGTCCCTATACTTTGTTGTTTATTGTATGGAACCTTGGAATAAGATAATTTTTGGTACTGTACCTAGAATAATCAAGTTCACTTTTAAGGTGAAGTTTGTCTTCATAAACATATATAGCATATGCACTTTTCTTTTTATCTTTTTCGGCGATGTATAGTATATACCATAACTTTACAGAATTACCATAGCTGGTGGTGGAAGTTGATGGAGCATTCTCAGCTTTCCATGGGAAAGTAGCCTGCGCCGGCATCCTTAAACTCCAGGACACCGAACTGGTTGAGGGATTCCTCCATAAGCTCGATCATGGAGATAAACTTACAGCTGAACTTTGGGGCTGCCTAATGGGGTTAAAACGTGCCTGGGACCTAAGTGAGAGAGATGTGATCTTGCGAAGTGACTCATCAGAAGCCATTCACCTCATCACCGGCAGAGAAGCAGCCTCCATGATGACGGAGTAGTGATTCAGGAAATCCGGAATATGCTTGACTGGGATTGGAAAGTTGAGATCCAAGTCATTAGCTGAGAGGATAACCAGGTGGCTGACTCCCTCGCGAAGGCTGCTCTGAATGGAGCTATGGGACTCCAGATTATAAGCTCAAATTCTTTAAAGACGATGATAGAGTCGACTGGTGTGGATTAGTTTTGTTTTTTACTTCAAGTGTATAAAAAAAAAATTTTATTTGTTGTTTATTGTATGAAATCTTGGAATAAGATAAAGTTTGGTACTGCACCTAGAATAATCAATTTCATTTTTAAGGTGAGGTTTGTCTTTCTAACATATATAGTATATGCACTTTTCTTTTCTTCTTCTCGGCCACGTATAGTATATATCATAACTTTACCGAATTACTTCTCAATTACGTTTTCGCTGACCTTATAGTATACCATGAAAACTGGAAAGTTGATATGTATAGAATTTAATAATGTTGAGTCCTAATTCTGAAAAGAAACTTCTACGAAACATTTGTAATTATGTAAATATATATTTGAGGGCAAGAAAATAATATAGATACATGTAAAAGTCAATACATGGAACAAGAACTTTCGATGAACTGTTATGGAATGCCAAAATATCCCCATTTGTTTTCATCTAAAAGGCTACAATTATTGTTTAAGATAAAAGAACAGTCTTTTTAGGAAATACATGTCAGCGTACTTTGTTGTTTGTACTCTTTTTTATAACTTTATTGTTTATATTTTATTTGTGGAATCATTGGAATCAGATAAAGTTCGGTGCTGTACGTAGAATCAATTTCATTTTTAAGTTTAAAAACTGATATCAATCCTCAATATATGATATGTATGTCTCATATAGAACCACATTAATTTTCTTCTTCTCATACACTCTCTTCAACTGAGAGAACTTGAAAGCTTTATTTGATAAAACTGATATCATTATATATAGTTCTGGCCCCCTCTCATTCTTTAATTCTGACTCTGTCCTTACCCACACCTTAACCCTTTGATCTTTACCATCCGATCCCACTGTAATGTAAGTTTTTAATGCTCATGCGAAAAACAAGTTTTTAATTGTGTCCTTCGATTTATTTAGTTTTATGGAAGTTATAACAATAGTAAGTGGGGGAATTATTATTCCGTTAGATCTTCAAATTAACAATAAAGAGGCTAGTTTATGCTGGAAGTATCGTAAGAGTTGAAAACAGAGATATAGTTTTAAAAGAGGAAACATATCGAACGCGGCGTCCGTTTTAATTCAAAAATTTCCCTATTTGATGAGAGTGGGACATTCGCATACACGTGTCAAGAGAGTCCCAGTCTTTAGGATCTTGAGATCACATCTCTATAATAAGCCTTTTTTATCTCTTATCATTACTTTTCGCTTTAACTCTTTTTTATTATACCAGAAGCTAAAGTAAAAGATCTTTAGCAAACTCATATTGGAGTAGATAATTCAAAAAAGTTGTATTCATTCATCATGTTAGAGAGGGGGTATAAGCATAACATGTCTTGTATGCAAAATTCTAATGTTTATGTCATTGAAAGCAGTATCTACAATTATGTCAAAATACGTTGATATGTACGCATGAAATCCTGATTTAAGATTGAGAGTTCACAATACACAAAATAAATTTCTCAAAATTTTCTGGTATGTTAAAGTAGCCAAAATTAAAATTTTTCCAGTATTTAAACAACTAAATGGCACATAAAATAAATCATGCATAAAACAGATTGCTAATTAAATAAAGATATATATGAGAAAAGGCAACTTAAAATAATCCCGAATCATTTCCGGAATATGAAAACCAAAGGGCCCAAAAGACAAAAGCCCAACATCGACCCAACAGTGATTTTCCAGAAATTATAAATGGCTCCCGCCACAAAACAAGAGAATCGTAAGCCCAGAACAGCGGCAAAAATGCCCAGAAACAGAAAACGAATAAAAGTCCGATAGTCAAAACTGGAAAACAAAAGTCTCAAATAGAATCAACAGGGATTGGATCTAATAGAAAGAGCTAGTCTCTCATAACATGACGAGCCAAGGTTTGAATTCCGGTTGGGAGAGGTGTCCACATTTAGTGCCTGACAGTACTTCGAATAGGATTGCTTCCAATAGAATGATATTTATGTTTTAGCAAAAAAAAAAAAAATCCCAAATAGAACGCAAATGGATTTCCCAAGAACAAAAAAATATGTCAATTTCTGCCCAAAAGTAGAGCCCACAATGCCACTGCTGAGGCATATCTTTTTTTTTCGCCCCTCCCCAATTTCTGTTAACGTGAATGGCTCTAAAGAGGAAAAGGCCTTTTCTGAAAAGAAAATTAGAACTAGAAAACAAAACACTCCGAAAGCCCAAATTAATGAATATAATAAACTAACATTGCTTAGCATATATTTCCCTGTTGAACACATCATGATACTTTAATGTATGTTGGGAAAAGTACTAGCTATATCGAATAAAGTTGAGTTTAATTTAATATATAATAGGTGTGTGTGTGTAAGGAGAATTGCTCATAAATATTCATTTACTCAAAGTTTTGTGGTCAAGATTTAATTAGTGTAAAATTCATTTATGCAGATCATCTCATGTTACTCGGGATGATTCTCTCAAGCACGTGGTTCGTAATACGAAGAGTACGATTATGGTCGCCGTTGAATTAAAATGTAGGCAAAACAGAAGTACAGAAAAGTCCAATACAAGACACACACACACGCAGATTGCTAATGTTCGCTCCAAAATAATATAATAGTCCCTTACTAAAGGTTAGGGTTACTAATTATATGTTATGCTTTCCTGGCTGATAGAATATAATAATAGAGCCACACGATCAATCCCAATGCATTATATTAATCAATCCGAAGCGCCTATGTTGAATGATGTTCGAGCCTAAGTACTAGTTTTAATATAATTCGACTGTGATCTCATCACTTTTAACTTCGGTTATTTAATCAGCCCTTTTTGTCAAAAACAGTTGTCGTTAGAGAAGAAACGTCCAATATTAAAGGGTTCCAAATATTAATTTAGAATATTCCTGCCTCTGTTTCACCAAAAAGATCGAGAAGATCTCACGGGCCCCACAGCCAAGGTGTGTGTGATTTAAAAAAGCATGATATCCTTTAACACTAGTAACTTTTGCTTTCTAAGACATACATCATTGCAATAACTATATGTGATTTGAAAAAGCATGATATTCTTTAACACTAATAAGTTTTGCTTTATATGACAGAAGAGGGGCTGATGATATCATTTATCACAATTATTTGCTCCATGCGCATCAAGTTAGGCAACGCTCCATCATTGCCTTCAGGGCATGGTTGTTGTGAAAGAGACGGACTTTTTGGAAAGATTCTGTGTATTTAGACATCTTCGTTTAGCCTCTAGAAGGAGGCCTGGTATATATTACTGAAGGGTCAGTCTTGTTTGAAATTTGATGCCTCAGTATACAAATGAGTCTTTGTTCATTTGTTAGGCAAAGTCTTACTTCTTATTATGCCATAAGCTAGAATTAAGTTCTTACATCGGACTCACTTGCACTCGAAGACTGTTAGAAAAAGGTGCTCCATACTGTGTTTAAATGTGTACGTAAGAACTGAAGTATATAAATCCCATATAAATACCCCCAAAATATGAAAAAGACAAATCAGGGGCTCGAATTTTCCCAATGCCTGATCAGTCAGCTGTGGGTATTAAAGTGGGATTTGCAAATGTCGGGAAATGACTTCATTGCTCCCTGAGATGTCCTCGTTCTCTAAACTAACGTCCTCCAACCCCTTCCACAGGGAAACAAAGCCATCCACAAGATTCTCAATACCTTTTCTCATTCATGCTCCACATGTGTAACACAAGCAGTACAGAAAAGTCCAATAGAAGACATATATATATACTCCTAGAAAAACCATCTGTAGATCGCCAAGTGTTCTCTCCAAAATAATATAACAGTCCCCTTACCAAAGGTTGGGGTTATTAATTATATACTATGCTTTCCTGGCTCATAGAATGCTAGAGCCACATGATCAATCCCAATGCATTAATCAATCCGAAGCGCCTATGTTGGATAATGTTCAAACCTATGTACTAGTTGTCATATAATTCAGACATGGATCAGGTTGTGATCTCATCACTTTTATGCTTCCTTTATTTAATCAGCCCTTTTTGCCAAAAACAGTTGTCGTTAGAGAAGAAACTTCTGACATTAAAAGGTTCCAAATATTAATTAGAATATGCGTGCCGCGGTTTCACTAAAAAAAGAAGATCTCCCGTGCCCCGCAGCCAAACTATATGTGATTTAAAAAGGCATGATATCCTTTAACGCTAATAAGTTTTGCTTTATAAAACATACATTATTATTATATAATGTACTGCTGTTCTGGAGCCCAGCAGTGATTTTCCAGAAATTATAAATGGCTTCCGCCCGAAAACCAGAGAATCATAAGCCGAGGATAGTGGCAAGAACTAGCCTCTTAAATTTTAAAAACCGGCGAAAGTGTGAGCTCAGTAGAAGCTGATCCATAATGAATGTGATTTCTGCAGTGGAATGGAAATACGCAATATTTGACAACCTGACGGCCGAGAAAGAGAAAGAGAGAGTTCTCCTTGAGTGAAGTGACGATCTTCCATGATATTATTCGTAATCCATGCATGCACTCACCGGCCGGAATCTGCGCCTGGGTCCCTCTTACTCATAATCCCTTGACTATTTCCACAAGTTAAATAAATAGATTTTTTTAAAAAAAATATCACTTCTTTTTTTTTGGTCAAAAGAAAAAAAATATCACTTCACTTTATGACAACATCATAGATATCAATAAAAATCTATAAGAAATTATAATACTATTTATATATAAAGCATGTGACATATGCAACTATGCAACACGATATTTCAATATGTAATACGGCAGGAAGATTTATACATGGTCATATGCTCAATCAAATTTTAATTTGAAATCCTGAAAAGTAAATAATGTATCTAAAATAGTCTGAGCGGCAATATAATCATTCATTGCTTAGCTTTCCGCGGTGAAGGCGCGCGAGGCCTTCTTAATATATAATCATCCCCCTTTTACACACACAGTTTTTTTTTTTTTTTGAAAAAAGGAACAAGAAGAAGAAGAAGATGAGAGACAGAGACCAAAGGGAATTGCTTGTATCAAAAGACCAAAATATTAGTATTTTGATTGGACGCTTGTTAATAACAAGGTTTTTCATAGGTCAAAAAATAACTGGGCTTGTTGGTTACATGCATACGTATGATTCAACCAATGTTTTCACCTGTTTGTTGAGCATGTTACCACGACTTTATCTAACATTTTCTTTGAAAAATAATATATTCATTGTAAATAATATTATGTTTGGTCTTTAATATAAGAACTCATTTGACTTTTTTTTTATCCTAAATATAAGATTTTAATTTACTTTGTCTTTCATATTTATCTATGTTTTTTCAAAATAGTCCTTGTAATAATGATAGTTGTAGCCAATACACTTGATTAATAAGGATATTTTAAGAAAAATAATACATATTTGTTACAAATAACTAACTTAACTAATTTTTTTTAATCTATTCAAATTAGTCAACTAGTTTTTATATTAAGGACCGAAAATAGTAAATATCAGTTGAAGACGAACCACAATATTAATCTTAATCGCCATTACAAAAAGTTCAATTCCAACGTAAATTCGAAGTGTTGGACAGTAATTAACATACACACGCACAAGAGGACAATGTGGGTAAAGAGAGAGGGATGAAAAGAAAATATGAGGGGATTGTCCATTATATTTTCCCAACCAATGGGATATGATTCTGTATAATACATAACCACATACGGTTGGTTAATTTGATTTGATTATTCTATTTTGGTGGTCAACCAGCCATGTGCCCCGTGCGGACAATATATATTCTCTGCACCTGCCCTTCCCTTTCTCCCTCGCCAAGCTCCATTATATTCAAAACAAATTAAACCCTACCGCTCGCTCCCTCCCTCCCTCCCTCCCTCCCTGGATCTCTCATCAATTCTCTCCAGCAGCAGTATGAGTTCTCCAACTCAGCCCCCAAAACCCCCTACAAGACCTTCTTCAGGGACTCAAATCCCTGATCCCCAGGCTGTCTTCTCCCCCACACGCACGCCACCTCCTAACCCTCCAAGACCTTCTTCTTCAGGCACTCCAATCCCTGATGCCCAGGCTATCTTCTCCCCAACATCAAGCACACCTCCTTCGTGAGTCTCATTTCAATAGCAGGTAATTCACTCCTTTCTTAAGACTTTCACATGTTCGCATTCTATATTCTCAATAGCAAATGGTAGTCTGGACTGGAAGCGCAGTATCGCCTTTATTTATCCTTACAGTGATCTCACACTCAGCAGAAAAATTGATTACTTGCTGAGGTAGCCGTAGAAATCTGCTTCCTTTTAGTTTTACTGCAGTACCAATTCTGACTCGGAACTACATCAAGCCTTCGTCATCCATTACCATCTGTTAAACCAATTTTTCTTCTTTCTCTCGCCAGATTATCTGCCCTATTTTATGTTATAAAAATTTCTCATCCATTTTATTAAATAATCTTAAATCTTAATTACTCCAAATATCCGTAAGAAAAAGCAATATAATCCCTTTATTAGTTTCTACGTAATTATTGTTCTTTTCATATTCTGCTCATTTTGTTGCAGACTGTGGTGGTCAAGTGCCAGGGATATTGAAGGGAGAATATGTCTTTTTCATAAGCAAAAGGCAATAGGTCACTAATATGTATATACATTTATATATCTCTGTGTGTGTGTGTGTTGTAATTTGTCTCTAGGTCCCTTATCGCTTGCTTACATTTTGATTTATCGAGGTTTGTGCTTCTTTATCACATGGACTGTGCTTGTATCTTGTTAATTGTGTTTCTATAGACTTCGTTTAATTTGTACCTTATATTTATGAGTGACAAATAATAGTGAATACAATTTTACCGCCCAGTCTGTGATGATATAGAAACTTTACCAAACAAATTACTGGAAATCTATGTCCTTCCTATGTTCCTAAATACAAGAGTTAGATAACAAATTGTGAATTTTAGAACAAATTAATTAAGTTAGTTATTTATGATAAATATATGTTATCTTTTCTAAATTATCATTATTAATCACATGCATTGGAATCATCCATTAATGTAAATTCTTTAATATTTGCAATGGTTGGAAGGACTACTTTAGGAAAAAAATATATAAATATAAAAAATAAGATAAATTAGTTTTATAGTTAGGATCAAATTGAATCTCCAACAAATTCTTATATTAAGAATCGTGGGAGTAGTGTATCATAGTCAAAGGTGGGGGAAAAAAACAAAGAAAGAAAGAAAAGAAAATCTAGGATTAGTTGGCTACATTTTTTCTCTATATTCTTACGACTTCAAATATTTCTATGGGGACACAACATAACTGAATATCGAATCGTAATTACATAATAATTCCCCTGATTATCCATCGATCAGCGCGCGCGCACATATTCGGTGAAGACTAATTAATTAAGATATAAGATTAAGTCACCTTAACTGTGACGACATGGCCAATGATGTCCGATATCTCTCTTTACAAGAGGCCACAACCTTATCTATTCCCATCGAATGTCGAATATCCTGTGTAAACTAACAGTTTCTACAATATCAATATAATTCTATATATATATATATATATATCTGTGTGTGTGTATATATTTCTATGTCAATTTCCTAGCATGCATTCACGGGAATGCATAAACATGCCCTCTGTATATAAATGTAGTCCCCCCATCTCATATCAAATTACAATTACAAAGCAACATTTATCTTTGTGTAAAACCAATACTTCGGTTTTCAGAAAGCAATTTCACTCAAAGTATCTTTTTCACTTGCCTTAATTATTAGACCCCTTTTAATTAGGCAAATCTAAGAGCCACTTAATCTTCTGTATTTGTTAATTATCATCAAGTTATTTTGACGCATGTCATGAACTCAAAAGCTCATACTACTCGATGATAAGACGAAATTGGGATGTGCTCACTAATCCCTTTCAATGCTCGATCCTGCTATATATCTCATTCTTAATGCTTTAGATTTTGTTCAACGACAGAATCTTTCGAGGTGGGCCATAGATTGTAGGCACGTTGCTACTCCCGTGCTTCATCAAAGAAGCACCAGAACGCGTCACCCCATTACTGGCTTCAAATTCTGAGGATCAGATTTGTTGTTGGAAATTGAAGTGTCAATGGATCTTCAGAATTTGTATATATATGTTTTCATTTCTCATTCCAATCTCATATACATTATCGGTTCCCATATGCGTCAAAAGTTTGATATCTGTTTCACAGTAGCTTTGTCAATTTGACTAAACCCAACCAACCAACTTATGATTTATTCGGACGTTCACTTAGAACTAGTTAGTCTTTAAATTAAAAATATTTATTTAATAGTGTAATTGATTTAATTTGAGGCATCACATCAATATTTATTGGAGATTTTCAACTAAGTCTTAACTAAGGACGCACCTCAAAGAAAACTACATGCTTATTCTTTGAAGGAACTTCCAATATTATTGATAGCAGTTTGCTTAATTAGCAGCACACCCAATTGTTTTGATCAAATATTATACATTGTGCACGCACCAGATCGTTCATAACTATTATTAGCTCGATAGAGAAAGTTCAAACAATGTGCTTGTTCTGTACCCAACAATGTGGGCCTTCCTCGGCGTACATGACATGTCCCTATACGGCCACACCCTGTGTCATATTTTCAACTTAAATAGATATATATGCCGACAAAGCTTCGTGGTGGTACTTAAATATCAAATTCCCTCAACAATTGTCTTTCATAAATGGAACTTAAATCTTGTAACTTATTGTGAAATATTCATAAGGCCTCCTTCCAAGCAAGTGGTCTGTCTATTACCTGTGTCTTTGACGTAAATATAGCCAGTGAACTGAACATACTCTTACAACACAATATATATAAATATTAGAGATATTCAAATTTATAAATTATATCAGTCATATTAAGTAGTAAAATATATATAATTCAAAAGCAGAAAATTAAACAATATATGAGGAGCTTGCCTCCTGCAAGTATCTCTCATGGTGCGTGTTAATTACTTCTGACAGAGTGAGAGATAAACGATGTTCTTGTTATCGTGGTGGGCAGATTAAATTAACATGTATTAATTAATAATAAGGAATAAGTAATAGGTATTGGACCTTCTGCTTATTTCACTCTACCTGTAGGATAGAAATCAACGGACCACAAAAGGAAGGCCGCGCCATTACAATAATTACGCACACAGAGAGTCACGACGCACATTAATTTACGTACATACGCTATGTTTGTATCTTATTAGATTGTGTTTCTATCCATATATGGGCTTCGTTTAATTTGTACCTTTCATTTATGAGTGATAAGTAGTGCATACACTCTTACTTTTTCCAGTTACCTTAATTATTAGACCCCTTTCGTTGTCAATTAGGCAAATCTAATAGCCACTTGATCTTCGGGATTTGTTATCACTAAGTTAGTTTGACACATGTGTCATGAGCTCAAAAGGTTACTCAATGATAAGACAAAATTGGATTAGGCTCATTAATCCCTTTTCATAGTCCACACCCACATTAATATATATTAAGCTGGTTCATTGTGCAACGCATCAACTTTTAAGTTATATGCTAGTAATGCTTGTACATATATAATTAAAGCAATGACAAGAATATATATTATTTTACTTATTTCTCTTCCCGCTAAAGCCACTTTAATATAACGCAATCATTCCAACAAACCTTATTTGCATGTTTGCTGAATGATTATTAGCTAATGTGATCGATCGATCGTGGGAGTGCACAAGTAGCTATCACAAAACAGTAGACAATGACAGAATCATACATTATTTTATTAATAATTAGCCAATACAAATTTAATATATGCATAATTACTGTTAATTAAAATTCTCATCATCTCATATGATGCCTCTACCATATATGCCGATGGGTTTAATTAGCTTACCTTAATTACCAAGCTTTTAACTAGATAATGACATTTATCTCTCCAAAAGTATGGCCCATAATTTTTATCACTTTATTATTACAACTAAAACGTGAAGCCTTCACACACACGCACACATAAATTCATATAAAGTATACAGTGCCTGGAAATTTATAGGTGATGCATGGGAAATAATTAATTAGTAATTTAGTATTGGATCAACTCAAAAGACGTAAACCGGTAGGAAATGAATTAAAAGACTAAGGTTGTACCCCAAAAAAAAAAAAAGAATTAAAAGACTAGGTTAGAGGTGTTTGAATTAGTTTCTACAGAATAGCTTTCAAAAAAAATTAAATGATAACAAAAGTTATTTTGAAAAATACATTTTAGAACAATAAATTATATGTGAAAAAAAAAGTGGTATTGATAAATTGAAAATGTTTGGATAGTTGCAAGGAGAATCACTTTTGCATATCTAAATTATGAAAAAGAATATAAGCTAATGTGATATTACATACTAAATAATAAAGATGATTGTATTGTATTTTTAAATAATAAAATATAATAAAAATTTTAAAATCATCATACTAAAATTAATAAAAAAAATTGTTATTGTTGATAATATTAAAATAAAGAAGCTAAGGTGTCTTTAAGATGGAAGAAGTTAAGTGGCAACAATGGCTCATGCATTTTGAAAGGAAGAAGATAAAGGCGTTGTGGGTATAATATGTTTGACACTTCTATTATTACACTGCAAACCATGCTTTCGACACACACAAAAAAAAAAAACTACTGTTTGGCTACTTTTCCCAAAACCATTTTGGTTTCCACCAAACATCCCACTTGTGCGCCAATCCTACGTTTAGGGAGATTTTCTCTGTAAGTTTCCGTAATTTCATTTTTATATATATCCTATGCTTTTTTCCGTGATTAGGGATCAACAAGTGAATCGATAATCATGAATCTTAGCTTTGTCTATTTCTAATTATACCACCAGCTTTGGAACACAGGTGAAGGGAGGAATAACCATTACTACACTATCACAGAAAACAACTTAAATGGATCGCGTCATCTTCTAACTGTTTCGCTGATGAGAGCTTTTGTCATTCGTCTTGGGATTCTCAATTAAAAATAAATCCAAACAATATAATATAGTGGAAAACTCGGGTCGTTTCACTTTGAGGAGCATTTATTTGAAATCCTAAGCAACTAAGTATCAAAAACAAAGAATTGAGTTAGAAAAGGATTGATTTTCTTTTTAACTAACTAATTGGCAAAATTTAAAAGGATGTAAAATGAGTAAATAATTTTTGGATTTTTAGTTTATAAAATGGATATGAATGAAATAAGCAAAGTGAATTAACAAGTGACAGCAAATAGAAAAGTAATCCTCTAGCACAATGATTAATGCTATCATTACTTCAATTAATTTGGGAGTTAGCTAAATTCAAAAGACTGCAAGGGCTACCCCTTAGACTTGGTTTAATTAGAATAATCAACACCAAGTCACCTTGCATATTAATTATTCACAATTAAACTGTTTCAGCACAATTAGCCAAAAAGAAAATCAAAGAAAAACAATTAACATTTTTAGTCCAATAACCAAGCCACTTTGAATTACTACTGAATGTTCACAAAAATTTCAAAACATAGTCTGACCCAGTACAACGTAAAGGAATTAATACTAATCACAGCATGTTAAATGCTAATCAAAGATTCCAACAACTACAACCAATCTCAATACAAATATAAACCATCACAGCCCATTCAAACATTATAAAATTCATTCTAAGACGTAGAAATCACAATTATAATGAAAGAAATAAAGATTGGAAGAGTTGAAACTCCCTTTGAAGCTCTAAGTTCAAGCCATAACCATTGCTCTAGAGAATTGGAAGTATTTAGCTAAGTCCCTGCATCACTGAAGCTCCACCGTATGCTTCAATAATCACAACCATCGCAGAACAACAGTGAAGGAGCCAATGGAAGATGAAAGCTGGAGGTATCATTTCGCCGTTCAAGCTCTCTGTTCTGTTCGCTAATCTGGTTCACGTCTCCTCACTCTGTTTGCTGTCTCATCTAGCGCCGTCAAGATGAAGAAGATGATGACCCGAATAGTGCCTCCACCGTTTGCTCTGTCTCGCTGAATCTCTGTTTTGTTGGTTTTTTTTTCCGCCGCCCAACTCGTGTTGTCTCGTGTGTGCCTCTTCCACTCTTCCCCTTCCTCCAAGATGATGGTAATATTAGATATTAGGGGTGGGAGCAAAACGCTGTGTTTTGCTCCCTCCTTTTATTATTATTTATTTATTTATTTTTATTTTTAAATCTTTCAAAAACCTGCAAACAAAATTCAAGAATAAGGTAGCATTAATTGTTCTCAAAAATCAATTAGTCACAATTAAACCAGAATATGACAATTTTGCCCTTATAAAATAGTAATTCAAAATAAAATATATTAAATCAATTAAAATTCAATTAAAGCCAAAAATACTAATTAAGTTGACAAAACCCATATAAAAGATATCAAAATATATAAAAATAATTGAGTTTGTCATTCGCTTTTCTCACTACTCTCTTAAATAATCACTGGTTCGAATATAGTGATGATGACCCTCCAGTTGTTATTATCATTAAAAAAACCGCAAGGAAACATGGAAGCTACATGCATGTGATAGCTCTCTTGTTTCTGTGATCCGTGGGAGAAACATAAATGAAGAAAAGGCTATAGACATGCAATCTAGAAGCAAGTGAAATCAAATGGGGTTTGAATGATTCAGCACCGGTAGTGAGTGGACCCATGAGAATCAAAAGCAAGATTCGGCCACAGGCGCACACGTCAGAGGGGGACCTTTTTATGTGTTCTAATTTTGACATAGAAAACTAAATTTTCAATTAAATCATGTAAACATGATATAAGCATGATATGCCATCGTGATATACACTAGTCCTCTAATCCTATTTATAGGGCAGAGAGAAGATTTTTTTAGTCTTATTTACAAGTCATGTTATTAAATTTTTACTATGAATATACTGTATTGTCCTTCATTTATTATAGTATAGAGAGTTATTTTTTTGAAATGAGTATGTATTAAATATGAATAAAGTTAGAAAATTACTATATTTTAATAAAGAGTTAATACAGTTTAAGGTTTTTCTTAGTCTGTGTAAAACATGTTTGAAGTGTTTTATAAATAGGACTAGAGGAGTATTAGGAAGCGGGTATAAGCATGATATGTTTTACATATTCAAACTTCTACTGTTTATATCATTAATAGTACGTGGTATCTACAATCATGCCAAGATATATGCATATACTATTTATATTTATCTTGGATTCCACAGATGTTATAACAATATCTAAACTCTCGATTTGGTGGTTGAATGACCCCACAAATTTGTCCTTCTTTAGAATTTTGAGCATATTGCTGTAATGCGGTAATAGTAGAGAAAATTTGACTGACTATTACCTTTGGTCCCAAATACGAGATCTAATTTTTAGTGAGAATTATTTTAGAATCGGAGGTACTATGAACTACTCTTTGGCCTCCTGATTTCAGCAGTGAAACAAGTAAGGGGTGACTATTAGCCTATCAGTGGACACTTTTGCTTTTCCAGATTTAGTTTAGCTCTTCGCACGTTTGCTTTTTTGATCATTCTGTAATGGTTGAAGTTGTTGTAGTACTACTTAGATGCCTTTTGTTCACTAAGGTTTATTATGTTCATTTCTTACTGCTACAAATGGACATGTCTTTGATTATGCAAATAAACCAACATGGAGGGTGTTAGTTAATACTTAATGGGGCTAGTTAGTGCTGAAGGAAGTATATGTCTTTTTTTTTTGTGGGTAGGCATAGGTATTCTCTTACTGGAGGCAACCTGTTCGATATACTGTCAAACACTAAATATGAACACAGAATTTGAAAAAGATACGAGAAAAGACACATTAAAATTAGCCCAAATCATTTCTTGCATATGAAACAAAATGGCCCATATGACAAACCCAACATAAGCCCAAGAGTGATTTTGCAGAAAGTATAAATAGCTTAGGCCCGAAAACCGGAGAATAGTAAGCCCACAACAGTGGCAAAAATGCCCTGAAACAGAAGAAAGAATTAAAGTCCGATGGTCAAAACGTTGGGGGGGGGGTAAAGTCCCAAAGAGAACGCAAATGGATTTCCGAGGAACAAAAGATATCAATTTCGGCCCAAAAGTACAGCCCACAATGCCATTGCAAAAGGCCTTTTTTTTAAAAAAAAAATTTGTGTTAACACGAATCTCTGGAAAGAAGAAAAGGCCGGAAAGAAAATTAAAACCAGAAACAAAAACTCCGAGAGCCCAATTAATGAATATGATTAGCTAACGATGCCTAAATTAATCAGCGGAATTTCATTACGATAGTTAATTAAACTTTGGCCTTATCTGTATACATATACTGTGCTTTGTATATATTTCACCGACAAAGTGTTTTATAATTAATTTCAGCTTACAGCAAAGTGTTTTAATAAATCATTTATGACATTAAAATATAACTTCCTCTGCAAATTTATATATCAACACGCCTTCCTACATCTAAAAATCAACGTCCAGTATTTTTTACACTTTGAATAATCCAAATAACATTCAGGCTGGTAAAATTAAAACCACTTATCGTTTTTTGTCAAAAGATAATCTTATCCATTATTAATATAGCTGATTTAATTTCTTGGGTTTTCCTTGTTTCACTAATCTGGCGGAGAGAAAGGGAAAATTTTTCCGTGTGCCTTATTAAATCCAAAATGCGTTTATTTCAAAACTCCAATGCTTCAAAGTGCCATTATGTATCTTAACTTGGACCTGTGTGTCATTTTCCCTTTGCAAACATATTTCATAATTCAAGATTTTAGTTGGCCTTGATTTATTTATTTATTTTTTGTTGATTGAAAAATGGAGTGTACGGTACGCCATACATTTGCATGAAATTCAGTTGACCTTTGGCAACAACCAAGATTACACCTAAATTCTTAAATTTTTTTTAAAAAAAAATAAATGGAGATACCTCGAATTTCAACAGAAGTTAATTAAGGTCATGCGTTTTTCAGTATTATGTTCGTATTTAATTTAGTTTTTTTAATTTATGATGATAATTTAAAGAAGTCCTAGCAAAAAATTTAAAGAAAAAATTACCTGAAGGCAAATAATCTCAATTATATGTAACCAACGTCTAATAAAAGAGGAGTTAAGAAAAGTGTAGGTTGATTAGATCCAGCTAACTAGTATATTAATTAAATTTTACGTTTAATTAACTTGACTGTATATATAAGAGGAAAAGATAAAGGTAAAAAAAAAAAAACACCCGTAAATTACACTTCCTTGAATGATTCAATATTATATATTCCACGGTCCGGGAAGTTTGAAGTCATCACACACGGTGAAGATTTTATATGTTGAACAAGAATTGGGACCCACACGATCAAGCTTTGCATTAGTTTTAATTCAGACATCGATCAAGCTGGCCATATTAAGCTCCATTTGTATGTGAAAACATAAGTCCTTTTTCATACATGAAAATTTAGAATGAAGAATTATGACGTTCCTAGAAATTTAGTTATGCGTGGGAAGTCAATATTGGACTACTTCACATGAAATGAGGCCTCTCAATATTCTCCGATCCAATGGTTGAGAAGAGAGTTCATGAATAGACAACATAAATATAATAGCCTGAATTTATTATTATAATCAGATTATTACTGCACTATTGCCTCTTTATGATGTTACTAAATTACTAATTACTAGGATTAACAAATATTGGGTCTAATGGAAGAAACTAGTTTTTCACAATATGATGAATTAATGTTTAAATTTTTCACAATGCTTTGAACTTGATTGCTTCCTATGATATATATATATATATATATATATATGCCTAGCAAAAAAAGATTGTAAACGATTCACCAATAAAATGTGAGCAAAGTCTGAGCAAAGTTCAAGTTGAATTAAAAAGAAAAACAGCATAAATTTCACCTCAAATGCAACGAAGCATCTTGCACGGCATAATTCTGCACGAAAGGGGAAAAAATGTAATAAAGAATTAGAATTGAATAGCTAAACAAAAGAGTCGAAGATTGAAGTTCAATTTCACGTTAAACGGAAAAAAACTAATCAGCTCAATTCCAGGTTCATGGGACACCATGAAAGCACTGGAGAAGGAAAATAAAATAGAACCCAAAAATAAAAAAGGAAGAAGGAAGCAAGAAGTCAATTATGTAAACAAACATGAATGAATATATGAAGAATGGATGGGCCAACTTCATCAGAATGGAGAAGAGAAGTTGAGAAGTTTGGTAAAATATTCCTAAAAGGATTAGAGAGAGATGAAAGGGAATACAATTCAATTCGTTGTATTAATAGACCAAAACATAATAAGCAGTTTGATTAGAGACTTAATTAGGGTGAATATTAATGACGTAGGTTTGTTACATATGATTCAATGTGTGTGGTCCATACGTGAGGGCTGAAAAAATCGAACAAAAGTGTGGGCAAAATGCGAATGCTATAAATTAATCAACGAAATTTCATTATGAATTGAACTTTGATCTTATCTGTACACACACACACACACACACATATTGTGAGTATATATAGTTGTCTGTATATGAATAACATGCCATCTTCCTTGCCAATTTCCAATAAATTACATATATCTCATCAGTATACAAGCAAATCTAATTCAAATTTATTCAACTATTGAATTTTTTTTTAAAAAAAAAACAGCTGAAATTTCGCCTATGAATGAAATGAAGCATGTTGCGCTGCATATATGTGATCCCACAAAAGAATGGAGAAATAATTTGGTATAAATTGCCAATAAATAGTGAAAGAATGAGGTTGAATTTCACATGTTAAACGAACTAAACTAATTACCTGTTCAAAGGGAGAGAATAAAGCAGAATAATGGAGAAATTAAATTATAATATAATTGATGAGTGAAACTGAAAAATATAAAATGGGTTGCCACAGGCACTAAACGAAAAGCTAATTAACATGAAACGGATCCCAACATATAAATATATACATATATAGATAAGCATTTCGAGCATGAGATTAATTAATTATAATATGATGTAAATATGATTCAAAATCCAACGTAATTCGTAATGCATGTAGAGATTTGTGGTTGAAGTGGTCGGACACGGCGGCGGAGAAGGCTCATCCCAAGACGACCCGCAATATTAACCTTAATCGCACATGAAGTTTCAAAGTTCAATTCCGAAACGTAAGTTCAGAGTGTTAGGCGGTAATTGATCATGTATTTGCATATAAATTTCCTCAACAATCACTTGGTTAATTACTTCATTATTTCCATTTCCTTAACTTTCTCACACTTTTCATCAATCAACAGGGATTATATGATGCCTTGACTGCATACGTATATATATGCGCACGCGCACACGCATATCTGATTCATGAGTTTCAGTATTGCAAACCCTAGCTAGCAATCTCTTGAAGAAGAAGAAGAAGAAGATCAGAACCTTTAATTTGTGGAGGAAGGAGCAGTATGAGTTCTTCCAACATAAACACGCAGACAACTATTAGCCCTCCCCCACCTTCTGGTGGCACTCAGACACAGGGCTCCAAAAATGTAAAACCTCCCACTAATATCCCTAATGGTCAGGATGTCCGTTCCGGTGGGGGTCGTTGTTGACTCTTTTCAATTTCATTTTCAGGTGATTCAAACACACACACACACATTTACTCCTTTATTTATTCATATAAATCATCGTCTTCAGTGGGAAAAACTAATGAGTGATGTGTCATTTTTAATACTTTTTAATAAGTTCTTGGTTTCAAATCCAAGACCTCCAGATTAAATCTTTCGTGAGTTTGCCATGAAGGCTAAATTTTATGCTTGTTTAGGTTCTTAATTTAATTTGAACATGACATATGAAAATGAATTTTCAAACAAAATATTGAGATATATATATATATATATATATAGGTTTGGGTTGTAATATAAATGAATTAACCTTCAAATGTTTGCTATATTTTTAAAGAATTTTGTAGTAATTTAAGTGCCTATATATATAAACAGCCTTTTAGATTATCATCCTTCTTGTGAAGTAACCTTACTCCAAAGTGCCAAGAGATCATAATTAATTAATCAGCTGCTTGCCTCGTAATAGTTTATTTTGTTCTTCTTCTCTGTTTTAATGTCTGACTTCAATCTCATTTTGGCTTTCATTTTCATGTGCAGATCATCAGGTGCCAGATATATATATATATATATATATATATAAGTGTATGGGTTGATCAAGAATAAGGGGATACATAGTACATTCTCCCATGATTAGCTAGCAAGAATAAGAATACTATAAAGATTATTATTCAACTTTTTTTCCTTTTTGTTTTTGTTTTTGAGTCTAGGGCTTGATTTGTTGTGCTAATTCTTGTTGCTCTCCATAAATACAGCAGTGGAATATACCGTAATCATTTGAATAATAAAAAGTCAGGCGTCTGAGTAGTTTAATATAATCTTCGTGCATGTCTTCACTTTTGACATTTACGTGGGAATTCTCATAGAAGTAACCATGGTTATTTTAAAATTTACGTAATTTAATTTAAATTTCTGTAATATTCAAGAGATCAATTATTGTCAACGAACCAGATGACCTTAACCCTCAAGTGCTAAATTTTTAAAACAAGAGTGCTTATTTATTAAAATATACATAAAAATACTTTACCAAAAAAAATATACATAAAAATATTATAATTTATAGTATGCCGCATCATATATAATGATAAATAATTTCATCATGAGGCGTCAATATAAAATCTCGACGCTAATCTCTATCATCTTTATAATATCTACACGCTATATGTTACCTCCGTCCAGAAATAAATTAAGTTCATAAAAATACAGTACTATTCTCCAATAAAATGTGTGCAAAGTCTGAGCAAAGTTGAAGTTGAATTAAAGACAAAAACAGCATAAATTTCACCTCAAATATGCAACGAAGCATCTTGCATGACATAATTCAACACAAAAGGAAACCAAAATATATACTTACGAATTTAAAGAGACTCAAAGACCACAAGCCAACTCATGTTGGATTTTTTTATTTCAGGAATTAATTTAAGCACTAATGCTTTTATTTATATGAATAGTTATGAATTGCACTTTGATCTTAATTATGAGGAGTTTTAATGAAGCAAGGCAGAACAATATAATAATATTGAAGTGATTCAGAAGTACTAAATTAAAACCGATAAATACTTTTGGTTTAATTTAAGTAAATTAATCAACGAAATTTTGATTATGAATTAAACTTTGATCTTACCTGTATACATCTTCCTTGCCAATTTCCAATGAATTGCTTCTCATCACCAAATCATATATAATAATATAGTAACAACTTTACCTGGTTACTTCTCAGTATGTACTACGCGAATCTAATTCAAATCTACTCAACTTTCAAACAAAAAACTAATTTTATAATGATGTTATTATCATAATACGCTATGCATTCATCACGGAATTAATATAATCCACTTGATTTTTTTTAAAGAAAAACAGCTTAAATTTCATCTATAAATGCAAAGAAGCATCTGGCACGGCATAATTCAATCCCACAAAAGAATTGAAAAATTCGATATAAATTGCCAATAAATAAGAGTCGGTGGTCAAAGGTTGAGATTGAATTTCACGTTAAATAACATAGACTTAATTATTCCGTATTCGTGGGGAAAAGATGAACAAAAATTGATGAGTAGTCAAACTGATCCAAAAATGTTAAATTGGGTGCCCCTTGCACTTAACCAGAACAGACGAAAAGGATTGGGTAATACTCTGTTATTCCAGTCTGAAAAGTCGAAAGGTTTTCACATTAACGTTAGAAGCATTATTATTAATTAGCTTGAAACAGACCAAAATACAAAGATATTAATATTAATTAAATTAGACTATAAGCTGCACATATATATGATTCATTAACGTAACTAATATGTAGAGAGAGGTTTGAAGTTGAAGTGGTCGGACACACGGTGAATTTTAATCTGAATGGCGTTTTCAACGTTCAACGACAACGTAATTAAGTTCAAAATGTCAGACGCTAACTAACTAATATGCATACACGTAAGAGACAAGTATTCCTTTGTAAATTTCCTCAACGATACTACTTGGTCATTACCTCATTATTCCCATTTCCTTAATTTTCTCGCACTGTTCATCATCAGCGAACATGGATCATGTATATAAATAGGAGTTTCACTGCAACCCCTACCTACATCTGATTATCAATATAAGCAATCTTTCTGCTCAATCAATACTCTCAAAGAATTGAAGAAGAAGATCCTTTTTGAAGGAATCGAAGGAGCAGTATGAGTTCTTCAAGCATAGATATTCAAAAAGCCTTTGCCCTAACCCTAGGCCACCTACTACGACTCAGGGCTCCAGCTCTATAAGATCTGGCACTCGAATCCCTACTACTCAGGGTGTCTATTCCAAGAGTTGATGACTCTATTCATGTCGTGCTCAGGTTAATATATATATATATATATATATATATTCTTTTCTTGACTCATATAAATCATTTTCCATTATGAAAAACTGATGAGTTATGTGTTATTTTAAGATATTTTGTTATTAATTAAGTTCTTGCATTCAATTCAGAGACTCCAAATTAAATCTTCATCAGTTTTGCCCTGAAGGCTGAAATAATTGGAATGATATTAGGCTCTTAATTAATTTCAACATATATAACAGCTAATTCTTAGATTCTCATCCTCTTCTAACGTAAGCTTACTCCAAATTATGAAGAGATCCTAATTTATTAGCCGCTTCTCTCGTAACAGTGTCGTTCTTTATCTTTTTATCTTTTCAATATCTGACTTCTGTCTCATTTTGGTTTCCATTTTCATGCAGATCACCAAGTGCCACTGATATATATGTGCGCGCGCGCGCGCGCGTGTACTTACATATATATATATATATATATATATTGAAGTGATATGGCTTGATCATAATTAGCAGGCAGGAAGAAGGATACTGTAAAAAATTATTCAATTTTTTTTTTTGGGTTTTGTTTTGTGCCTAGCTAAGCTTGATTTGCTTGTTTCTTTCCATAAACACGTACACAGCATTATTATTCGTTTTCAAATTAGCTTTCATTTGCAATGGATGATGTAATCACTGGAATAATAGAGAGTCAGATGTCTCGGTAGTTTATAAGATAATCTTGGTGCATGTCTTCACTTTTTGGACATTTATTACGTAGGAATGTAATACTCCCAGAACCACTGTTGTTAGAATTTAAAAATGTGCCACGTAATAATTTAATTTAAATTTCGGCAAAATTCGAGAGATCAAATCGTAAACGAGTCGTACGACCTTAACCTTCGAATGTTAGATTAACACAACTGCTTATCAACTATTTTAAATCATAATGATAATTATTTTCATCGTCAGGCATCGATATATAAAATTACGTGATAATATCTACGCCATATATCATATGTTACACCATCCAGAAATAATTCACCTTTATAATTTATAATTATCATTCTCACACCTAACATAATTATAAGTCTTAAACCTAAAAAATGCTGGGAAATTCGTAGATCATTATTAATGAAATTAAAATTAAGCTTCCTCTGCAAATTTATACTATTTCCGGTTCTTAATATAAGATCCTGTTTGACTTTTATTTTGGTCCTAAATATAAGACCCCAATCCACTTTGTTTCTCATATTTATACTTTTTTTTTTCTAAAATAACCCTTCTAACAATTATAGTTCTAGTCAATACACTTGATTAATAAGGATATTTTAGGAAAGGCAACACCTATTTAGGACAAATAACTAACTCAACTTACTTTCTTAATCTTCTCAAATTAGTCAACTGGCTCTTATAATTAGAACCAGAGATAGTATTTACTACTATTATATAATTAGCTGGATGTTATCCACTATTTTCAAAGGTAAGTGTAGAAAGGAAAATTTTTCCATGTACCTTAACAAATACAAAATATTCTTTAAGATTTCGAGGCCCCAAAGTGTCGTTGTTATGTCTCTTAAATGGTACCAATGCGTCATTTTTCACTTGACTTTGTAATCATATTTTATAATTCCAGATTTTAGTTGACCTTGCTTTAATGAATTCTTTTTGTTGACCAAAACGGTGCTATACGTTTGTATTTAAAAAAAAAAAAAAAAGGTTGACCTTTGGCACCGATCAAGATTTCACCTAAATTTCTCCAACGTTTTTAAATAAATGACGACATGACGCGGTTCTACAGAAATCATCATTATTATTATTATTATTATTATTATTATTATTATAATGATGATGATGATGATGATGTCCGTGTTTAATTTGTTTTTCTTTAATTTATGACGATAATAATTTAAACTTTTGAAGTCGTCATGTACGGTGAAGATCTTATGCGTTGAACAAGACTTAGGAGTTAGGACCCACACGATGGATCCCAATACATTAATCAACATTCAAACCTTTGCACTCTCTATGTCCCTTTTATAAGCAACGTTTGAATTCCATCACGTAGAAAAAAATATTAGTTAAAATTGGTTAAAAATAATAAATATATAAAAATTGGAAGTTCTTTCTTCAAAACACTCTTATTCATGGGAAAGAAAGTATAAGAAAGAGAATAAAAAAGTGATTATAATAAAGATAACTATGAAAGAGAGAATGTGTGACGGAGAAATGATAATTTGGAAAATAAGATAATAAATATATTGATTATTAAAATAAATAATTAATAGGGGAAAAATAGAAAATTTACTACAAAAATTTAGGACAAATTGCAAATAGTTCTTATATTTAGGGACCAAAAAAATGGTAGTTGTTGCTTATAAAAAGATATAGAGAGATTATTAGTTTTGATTCTGACATGAATCAAGCTGTTCACACTTCTAAGCTTCGTTTATTATATTTAATTATGTACATAGATATTTTAATAAGATTAAAGAGACCAAAATGAATGAAATAGGCTATATAATAAACGACCATAAAAGACCAGCATTTTGAGCATCAGATAGATTGATTAATAACAACATTTTATGAGAACAGATCTTAATTACAGTGTATGAAGTTTGAAGTGGAAGTGGTCATAGAATGTAAAGAGGACTCAAGACCAACATTAATATTCGGGCCCCCACAGAAAGACTAGGGAGACAAAAAAAAAAGTTCTTTATTAAAAGAAGAAAAATGATTATACCTTAATTCTGTTATATTATTTTTGAAAAATATATGTGGAGGAAAAGAGTAAAATATTATTATTTTTCCACAATTTAAGGTAGTTGAGAGATATTAAAATTAATTTTTAAAATGCTTTCTTAAGTTATTATATGCCATTATTTTTTTTCATTCCTGTGATTCAATATATATAAAATTTAGTTTGAATTTTTCAAGAAGTGGTCTTACACACGGAAACAAAAAAAAGAAAAAACAAAACACAAAGAAGAAGAAGAAAGATCACAGGGACCTCTGCGAATTTATAGGTAAATCACCATCCGCCGGTTACTTCCACCGGAAGATATATATTGAATGTGAAAATTAATGGGAAAATTCCACCACTTAGCTGGTGATGATATGACAATATAAAAAAATATTGAGTCGTGAAAATTAAAGAAAATTCTATGAAAAGGAGATGTCCACATATTTGCCGACAGACAATAAGAGAGACATAGAGAAGTCAATGGTATAAGAATTTCCGACAAAATGTGAGGAAATATCCCACGATAGTATGTTTGATTCAACTACGTACTAAAAAAGTTTCTGCCTTTCTGCCTTTCCGGCCAATACAAATAACCCAGAAAAAAAAACCCAAAAGGTTAAATATATATGTAATGCCCAAGGGACCCAAGTTGACCTTGTTTAGTGAAGGACAAAATTAAAGGTTCACGGCTCCGTGTGACGCCGCTAAGAGACGGTTTAAAGTCTTTGGTCTTTATTTAAGGTGCTTTACCGCGACATGACCCATCTCTCTCTCTCTGTCCGCGGAAACTCGATTATTCACAACATAACGCTGAGAGAAACTAACATCTAAGTTCTATACCATTTCCCCATAAATTTCCCATCCTAGCTTCCCCTTCACGCAAGTTCATAATCCCCTCTACGTATATGTGTATGTCCATGTAAATTTCAAGAAATCGTAATTCTTTAATACAATTAATTTAAATAAATATTTTGAAAATATGCTTAAGTTAAAAAAAAAAACCTTTAGTATGATTTTCTGATCCTATTTATAAGTCACTTCCAACATATTTCACATGGATTAAGAAAAATCTTAAATTTTATTAACTTTCATTTAAAATTCAATAACTTTCCGACCTTATACCTATTTAATATACATTGTACCTCATATAAATAAAATCAACACACTAGTAAATAAAAGGTAAAACTATACATCCATATAAAAAATTCTCTCGGTGCCTTATAAATAGAACCAAAAAATATCTTTTTTCTCTGACTTATAAATAAATAGGATGAGAGGAGTATATAGTTAAAATTATCAATATCAATGTAAAATATAAAGTCTCTTAAAAAACCAATAATGTATATTTAAATATTGAATTTTATAATTAGGGAGGGACTCGGGTACTGTTCCGTGAAGGGAGAAGGGAAGTTTTGAAGGGGTCCTACACGGCCAATACAAATAACCCAGAAAAAAAACCCAAAAGGTTAAATATATATGTAATGCCCAAGGGACCTGAGTTGACCTTGTTTAGTGAAGGACAAAATTGAAGGTTCACGGCTCCGTGTTACGCCGTTAAGAGACGGTTTAAAGTCTTTGGTCTTTATTGAAGGTGCTTTACCGCGACATGACCCATCTCTGCCTCTCTGTCCGCGGAAACTCAATTAATTAAATGAAACTCCCTCTGCTTTATTCACAACATAACGCTGAGAGAAACTAACATCTAAGTTCTATACCATTTCCCCGTAAATTTCCCATGCTAGCTTCCCCTTCACGCAAGTTCATAATCCCCTCTACTTATATGTGTGTCTATCCATGTAAATTTCAAGAAATCATAATTCTTTAATACAATTATTTTGAATAAATATTTTTAAAATATGCTTAAGTTAAAAAAAAACCTTTTTAGTATATACTTCTCTACTCCTATCTATAAATTATTTTCAAGATGTTTCATATAGATCAAGAAAAACCTTAAATTTTATTAACTTTCATTTAAAATTTAATAAGTTTTTTGCTTTATCTCTATTTAATATACATTATACCTCATGTAAACAAAGTGAACACATTAATAAATAAGGGTTAAAATTATATATTCATACAAAAAATTCTCTTAGTGCCTTATAAATAAGACTAAAAAATATCTTATCTAGAATGAGAGGAGTATATAGTTAAAATCATCATATCAATGTAAAATATAAAGTCTCTAAAAAAACCATGCTATTCATAAGTTATGAATAACATATATTTAGATAAATTGAATTTTATAACTAGGGACGGACTCAGAGGTACGGTTCCGTGAAGGGACGTAGGAAGTTTTAAAGGGGTCCTACACGGCCAACGCAACTCCCACCATTCCATATCTCGCCTTTTCATTCTCCGGCACTTCAGCCAACGCCGTCAAGCCACGTGGCCGAGAAGTTTGAGTCTGTGATCTTATTTTTATTTATAGATCATTTTTAACATATTTTATTCAAATAAAAAATTAAATCTTATTAATCTTATTTTAAAATTTAACAGCTTTTTAATTTTACGTCTATTTAATACATATATATGCACGTTTTAAGAAAATAATAATTTACACAATAATATATAAAAGGCAAAATAGTTATAATTAATACAATAGACATATTAAAAATACAATTATGTGAGCATGATTAAAAAAAAACTACTGACTTGTAAATAGGATGAAAAGTGTAGTGTGTGTATATATTGAATTTTATAATTAGCGAGGCACATATAAGTTCTGTGAAGGGACGAAGGAAGTTTGGAAGGGGTCCTACACGGCCAAAGCGACTCAATATGATCCCACATTCCACATTTCGCCTTTTCATTCTCTGGCACCTCAGCCAACTGCTTCCTCAAGCCGCGTGCCTCCGAAGTTGGAGTCTCCTCTCCCTCTAATTTTATTTGTAGGGAATTTTTAAGGCTGGAAAGGGAAAATAAATAACCAACGTCTCAAGCAGGTATAAGGCAACCGCGGAGAGCCAAGTCATGGATCGCTTACTTGTGCCCCAATCCTACGCACGCTGCTTCAAAATTTTCCCCATAATTTCTATGTAAATTTCTTCCCATTTCCTTCCCTTGTCATGAAATCTACGTTAATGCAACTCTATAAATACCTCTGCTTCACCAACAAGCTTCACAACACCAATATTCCTCTCCATCTATCTATCTATCTATCATCTACCTCTTAATTCTCTCAGTTTTTCTGCATAACAAGCTAGCTAGCCTGTTTCTTTATCCCCATCCTAAGGCTCCCAAACATTATCCTTAGATATGAATTCTAAAAGCATAAACCCCCAGAAGGTTTTCAGGCCACCACCACCAACTCAGACTCAGGCGGCGGCTTCCAAAACTGCCAATGGCACTAAAATGCCAACCACGCAGAAGAGTTTTTCCAAAGCAAATACGCCCCATCCTCCTCACTCTCAGACTCCTTTAAGAACTCCCACCCAAATCCCCACCACCGCCAAGGTCTTTACCAAGAGACCATGATCCATGCACTTCTCCATCAGGTTCATTATTCTTTCTTTCTTTTGTTTTAAAATACTGGTCCTAATTATGATAACTAGTTTATAATGTAAGTTGCACTACAAACTAGTCCTTATAATTAGGACAGCAGGTATTACCCTTTTTCATTAGTAAAACATGGGTTCAATGTTAATTACTCCTCCATATCAGTTCTGATGATGAGTTTCTATAAGTATGCCATGATACCTACCTACCTTATCTTTTACGTACGTGGCAAGAGTTTTCGCATACTGGCTATATAAATATATATATATATATATATATTTCCATTGAAGAATTTTATAGTACCTGAGAACTGGGGCACGTACTACTTTTCTTTATCTCTCGTCAATTTTTTTCAAAATATATTTTAATCTTAATTTCTCCAAATCCATCCATACAAAAAACTATGACCAACTCCTTAACATAATTACTCTGCTGATTCCTAATTTCATTTCGATTTTTCATTTTCATGCAGATTGTGGAAAAGTGCCAGTGACATTGAAGCGAGAGGGCTTGTATTATAGAAGAACACACACACACACACACACGGGGCAATTTTATATATATATATATATATATATATATTATAGCAGAGAGATGAAGCAATACTATATGTTTTGCGTCTAGATTTGATTTAATTTGTTGTCCTTTAATTTGTTTGCTTCCATAAATATAATGATAATTAGACCATGGATTCAATCTTCCCGAATATTCTCACTCACCAAACTGTAGCAATAGCAATATAATGTTTAAATCTGTCCAATCATAAATAATTATTTTTACATTTTGATGGAGTGAAAAATTTTCTTATGCATATTTTTAATACCAATATAAAAATTATATCTATATACTACCTCCGGTCTCACATGACTCACTAATCAATTTGTAGTTCCATTTAATACACGAAAGGGAGTGGGGGCCCACCTTAGTTGACCTTCCAAATCATATACGACGTTTTTTAAAATGAAATGGCTACCAAATCATATAACAATTAATAACTTCCCAATTACTTTCTCAATAACGCACTCACAAATTTGATATACTACTATATACATATATAATTATTTTCGGCCGAATTTTTTTTAAAGCAAATTTCACCTGTAAACTCAATGAAATTTCATGCGCCACATAAGTAAAAATTTTTAGTTTAGAATAATGTTTATTTGAATTAGAAAAAGAAGAAAGCATATAGTAGAAGTCGACTTGTTTAGAATACGAATTAAAAAAAATTTATTATTTGACTAATTCAAACGCAGGAAAACGGTAGCTAGGACTCACCGTCCGCAGAAATGAAACTAAATAAATGCGTTGCATGATCAATCTTAAATTTACAATCCTAATTTTTTAGACAAATAATTTTTCAATAACCACAACGTCACGTTATAATATATTGGATGCATCAATAATTATATTTTATTCCTCTAGGTAATCAATACATGTTATACATTTCGGATGTTCTTAATTATATATGTGAATATGTTTACCATACTAGGATTTATTAGATGCATATATTGGTCAGTTTACTGATATTCGTTTAATTTAAATTTAATTAATTTGGTCCGATTGATTTGATAGATGTCGTTACAATACTGTAAACCAATCTCCTGGATCTTTGTTGTTTTGTTTATAAACCTTTGTTGAATAAATAAAACTTTGTCTTCAACCTAGAAATTAAACCAGAAAGGGACGTTCAATATTTTGTCTTCCTAGTTTAAAATATATACTATTACACATATAGGTCAATATGTTATTAAAAATATATGGTAAAAAATGATTTTTTTAACAATAATAATACTTTACAATCAAATAATTAATTATGATCTTTTCTTTACAATTGTAAAACAGAAGTGTGAAGTGAGATAGACCTATGTCAAATGTTGTACAATATTATGTTATATATATTTATAATGTTTTTAATTGTAGGGACCGCATAATTAAAGAAATTCAGCTTAACCTGAAAAATATTTAAATAGAAATTATAGATAATATTTAGATTCAAGTTGGTAATAAGCAATTAAAAACAATTTTCTTTTACAAACAATGAACTGTTTACTATCAAACGATATTATTATACAATTAACTAAATAATCATCAATTTTTTCAAATATATTCTCCAATATAAAGTTCATCTTAGATTGTTTTTAACCCTTTTCGGACGTTTAGAAAACGCCTAAATTAATTAAATTATATGATCGGCATAACACTCATCAGCTGATTATCGTCATTACATGAGAATTTCCCTGTTTATCCATCTACCGTAAAACATATAATAGTATATATGTTTATTTTTTATATATAGACTATTGAATATTAAAAAATAAATAAAAGAGAAATAAATTGATGTGAAAATTCTAACATATAGTTTGTGATAATATCGCTTTTTTAATTGAAAAATCCTTCTGAAAAGAAAATTATATGAAAATGAGATGTACGATATTTTTGGCAGTAAATAAAAGAATAGAAAAGAGACAGGTCAATGCTTTGAGAATTTCCGGCAAGCTGTGACGAAACCTCCTGTAATTTGTTTGACTAACTCAAACTCAATCACCCAAGAATTAAAAAACCATTAATATTTTATTTTGTGAGGTTCCCAATTCATTTGCTTGATTGCCTCTTCCTATTTCCGGCTAACCTATGTCAATCTTTTTTTTAAAGAAAATGTTCTAGGGTATTTTAAAAAAGCTTCACATACCAACTTTTAAATTTATCCACTCATTAGTAATTTATAATCATTAATTATTTTCTACAAAATGACAGTTGAAAAGAAATTAAGGAAATAGGTATATGGGTTAACAGTTAAAAAAAATTTTATTAATTAATTCAGACGCAAATTAAGGTACCTTTTATAACTGGGACGACATGGCTAATGTCACATTTCGGTTGTTAAAGAAAAAGATCTCTAATTTTATATGATTCTAATTCTGTGGTCATTGTGATTTGGAAAACGCGTAACTGGATATTACATATAAATATTAAATTAATAATATGTTAGACCAAGTTGTATTTAATTTATTCCAAAGATATATAGTAGTTACATAATAATTTCCCTAATAGTCTATGATACCCAAAGCATAAAAAATAAAATAAAAAACCCAGCCACAAATTAAGGTGAAAGTTCCATCGCAAAGTCGGTCGGTGAAGATATTGAAATTTTGAGTCCTTCTGAAAAGAAAGGTTTCAAAATATTCAAAGGTCAACGGAATGAGAGGAAAGCAAGTCATTGATGCAAATATATAGGTTGCACCATCCATCATTTAAAAATAATTAGCGTACCTAAATTCTCAAATTTTATATAATACAAAATTAAAAAATACCTATTTTTTCTCATAAATTCCACACAACTTAAAAATGATTTGGTAACAAAATACACACACATAATTAATTAGATATATACACATATGTAAACATATATGGATATATACACATATATAAACATATATAACTACATCCGTATATATCCACAACAATATTAAAAGCCTTATATAATTATCTGCGTGAGTATGGATTGGTTATATGGATCCTATGACACTATTTTGCTCTGTTTAAAATTAACTTCTTCAATACGCCATTGACCAGTATAGTAGTTACAATTTATATAAAATCTCTCTCTCTCTCTCTCTCTCTCTCTATACATATAATATAAAAAATATCTAATAAGCTATATCTTGTGTTCGCACCAAGTGCACGGTTATGACAAGTAATCAAGTGATGATGTAAAGTATCGCTTTCATGAAAATTTGTTTTCAAAACCTGATCAAATATTGATTATAACACTTTTGCTTAATTTGAATAATACAAATATCCAACTATTTATAAAATTAAAAATTAATAAAAAGAAAAACTGATTCTTCAATTTTAAAGATTTAAAGGGACCTGTGATTATTTATTCCCCTTATATTTCAAAAGTACTCAATTCAATCCCCATTATATTTGCTTCTTAATTATAGATTATGCCAGTCAAAGAAACTAAATTATCTATAAATGCTCTCTTAAGTCTCTAAATAGGTGTTTATCTCGATTAATTCCTTAATATCTTAATTAATTAATTAAGCCCCAATTTTAGTTGTAAAACTTTTGTAAGTATGTAAGATTAATGAGTATATCTCTATCTCATTAACAAAACCATCCATCTAACTCGCAAATTTCAAGTTCTAACACAATTAAACTCATGCTCTACACTCACCCTAACCCTCTTAAGCATCAATCAAGTGAATGTAACAATCCCATTGGCAACAATAAACAAGAAGCCTTAAGTATAAAGTAAAATCAACACATACAATTAATCACAAATATAAAGCGGGAATGAATACTTAATCCATATAAGAGTTCAAAAATCACAAAATCAAAGTATTTAACCACACATACTCAAAAAATCTATGAGAATATATATACATCAGCACAAAATGGAATAGGAACAGAGAAAGCAAGATGTAGAGGAAAACCAAGAAAAGAAACCCAAATCTTTTCAAAGCTATAACTCCTAGCTCAATATCCTCTAAGAAGCAAGCCCTAACATAGCACAATACTCTAAAGAACCACCCAAAATTAAAGAATGGCGGCCAATGTCGAGTTTGGGCTTTAAAACCTAGAATTTTTTGGCTTAGTTGAGCTATGCGTTTTGCTGTAAGCGGCTGCAACGCGGCCTAAAAATTTTGCTCCATGGTTGAGTTTGCCTCTGTTTCAATTGGGCTGCAGCAGCGTCAGAGTGTGCTGCAACTCATTTTGCTTTCGAAAAATTTTGTTCTTTTAGTTCAAATGAGGAGCTCTACCTATAATTTGGCCTCTATTTATTCTTTTTTGATCACCATAATATAATTCTTAAGAAACCTTGATCTTTAACTCCTTCAAAAGCACTTCCAAGTGGCTGGAAACTTCAATTCTTAGACCAAAATAACCTTGTAAAAGTAACAAATTTTATAAGTTTAAAAATAACAAGGATAAATGTCAAAATATGAACAAATACATCTAAGAGTGCATAAAATTCATAGAAAAAGTGTTGAAATGAGATGAAATTCTAGAGATTAACTTATTGTAACTTATATAATTAATTAAAGAATGGGAAAAGATTGCGAGACATGTTAGTTGACGGATATATATAAAAGTTCACGGCTTTTAAATTGCACACGGCGGAGACCCAAGACGACACTGATAAATTAAAGGCACAAACACCTACAACAAAGACATGGTCAAGCTCCCATCGGAAAGGTCAAAAATACCCTTGCGACATGACGTCGAATGTGGGCAAGAATGGAAATTGGAAAAAGCAACGTCGTAACCATATCAAGACAAAGCGGAAACATGCAGAAAAATTCCTAAATCGCGTTTTCAAAGTCCTTGCCTATGAAACGGAGTTTCAATTCTATGCAACTCATTGATCAAACTTACATTAACCATTTGCATAAAATACATAATGGTACAACATATTACATATACATACATATATATATAGAGAGAGAGAGAGACACACACACAGATCGAGGTGGCCTAAGAGTTTCGTTAACGTGTGCCCCAATCTAACGCTGATTTTAATCTGTCGACCACAGGAATGAATTAATTCGTATACAAATTAATGTCTCCATGTAAATACCTTAATAATCACTTTGTCACTTTCCATTAATTTCCTTCTTTCAACGTTGGACCAACTACCTAGCTTCTCTGTCTATATAAGATTTTGATCGATCCTCAAGCTTCAAACGAAGCAAAATAACAAATAATCTGCGAGAGAGATCAGATCATCATCCAATATAATCCTATCTTCGAATCAGAGATATGAGTTCTGGTGGAAACATTAGCGCCCCTAAGATTTTTAGCCCTTCAAGGCCATCTCCCCATAATCCTCTGACAAGACCTGGAACTCGAATCCCAACAGGCCAGGATGTCTTTTCCAAGAGACCTCGCTGATATGATATATGCAGGTTAATTAATCTTATATACTGTTCCTTTTTTTTTTTTTATTACTCCCCTTTCATTTCTTAATTCAAGATCTACATACTCATTAATTATCTGCTTTCTATCTAGACACTCACTTCTTAATGATTTTGAAATACTTCTTAATCTTTGAAAAAGTTAGACCGTGTGTGCGTGCGTGAGAAATATTGTTATAGGGTAAAAGTTAGAAAGAATTTTATTTTTTGCGTTAACATAAATTTTGGTCATTCAAGTTTGTTCTCATTTTGATTTTGGTCTCCAAATTTATTTTCATGTAAAATGTTGACCCTTATAATTTAATAAAAATCTGGATCATTTTGCCACTTGAGAGACCAAAACTTATGGTTTGAAACTTGAGGGGCTAAAATTAAAATGAAGACAAACTTGAAAGACCCAAAGTTATATTAATCCAATTTTTGTTAAGAAAAATGTGAAGTTTATGTATAAATAACTTATAATTCAAAGCGGCCTTTTCCCCCTTAAAGAATTGATTAATTTATTCGATCTATTTTGAAAGTACCTCCCCTAGGGATTGTGCCTTCTCATAAAATAGTCTTAAATAATTACCGTATCCAAATAAACAAGTATATATGTGACACATCATTTCTCAATTTTCTCGTATTTTCTAGGTGTATTTATGTCCCTTTCTTATTTTTCTTTGTATATTTTCTCATTCAATTTTATTTTAATTTTGATACAGCATGTGGTGAAGTGCCATTGATATTGGATTGAGGGGCTTGAAAAAGGAAGAATAGAAGCAAAAAAGCTGCCTATATGTATATATACATGGCAAATATAATTGAAGAATAACTATAACTCTTTTTAGTAATCTATCTTACAATTATATTTGCCCTAGTGCCTAGCTAGAGGCAAAGTGAACAAATCAAGAAAATGAATATAAATACTGTGTTGGGCGTGCGCGTATAGTTGCCATGTATATATACATAGGCAGCTTTTTTGCTTCTATTCTTCCTTTTTCAAGCCCCTCAATCCAATATCAATGGCACTTCACCACATGCTGTATCAAAATTAAAATAAAATTGAATGAGAAAATATACAAAGAAAAATAAGAAAGGGACATAAATACACCTAGAAAATACGAGAAAATTGAGAAATGATGTGTCACATATATACGTGTTTATTTGGATACGGTAATTATTTAAGAATATTTTATGAGAAGGCACAATCCCTAGGGGAGGTACTTTCAAAATAGATCGAATAAATTAATCAATTCTTTAAGGGGGAAAAGGCCGCTTTGAATTTTAAGTTATTCATACATATACCTTGTTGTTTGTTGTATGGAATGTTTGAATAATAAAATAAAGTTCGGTACTGTACGTGGAATCAATTATTTCACTTTTTGAGAAAAGAAAGTTTGTCCTTATATATGGTATATGCACTTTTCTTTTTTCTTTTTGGCCATCTAGCATAACATTCAAAGAAATAATATTGCATTCTTCCTTCCCAATTGAAGGGTATTTCCAGCAGTAACTTAAATGATGAGTTGAATCATTCAAACATTAATTCCAAACATTCACATATATATATAGTATTTATATTTCTCATTTATTATTATTGGATATTTAATTTCACCTCAGTAAATTAAGTTTAGTCATCACAACTTCACCTAATAGTTACTTCTGAAACACGTTTCAATTAGTTGCCCTTATTTAATTAAACTGAAAATTCTGTTTGCACATGACAATTCGGTCAAATTTACTAGATTTTTTAGAAACTGATAGAGCAAGCGATGACAAGAAAGGTTAATATGGAACCCACACGGTCTGTTTGTAAGAAAATGTCAAGCTTGATATATATTGAAATTAGGATATTCCCAGAATTGAATTACCTAGAGATAATAATCAATCCCAATAAAAGTGAACGATATCCGGCATTCGATTAGAAATTAAGGAACTAGTGAAGGTTGATTATTATTAGATCCAACGGATATGATCATATCATCAATATTAGCATATTTACGTATGATGAATTCAATTTCCTGAAACGTTTGAAAAACATCTGTAATTATATAAATATATGTTTTGGAGCAAGAAAACATATAAATGCGCGTAAAAAGTCAACGGAACGATAAATTTGGTCCTAATTATAAGACCCAATTGACTTATTTGAGGAGATTAAGGAAGTAAGTTAAGTTGGTTATTTATAATAAATAAGTGTTGTCATTCCTAAAATATCCTTGCTAATTAAGTATATTGGCTAAAACTATCATTATTAGAAGGATTATCTTGGAAAAAAATACATAAATATAAGAGAGAAATGGATTGGGTCTTATAATTAGGACCAAATAAAAAGTCAAATTGGGTCTTATAATAAGGACCGGAGGAGTATTATGGAATGCCGAAAACTCCCCCATTTTTATTTTGGGAAAATCAACCCTTGGGCCCCTGTATTTTTTATTTCTTGTCATTTAATCTCTAAAATTTGACTTGATATAATTCAATCCTTATAGTTTTAATAATTCAAAATTTTAATCTTGAAGTTTCATGATATGTACACAATTTTATTTTTAAAAATACGTATGAAACAATATAACATTTAAATTGATAAAACCATATGGACTAAATCGCATTGAATTAAAGTTTAAAAATCAAATCAAAATTTTATTCCGTTAGATCTTCAAATTAATAATAAATGGACTGGCTTATTTATTTTGTAAGTACCAGAAGAAGTTGAAAACAGTGATATATACACGCACACACGCACTTTCGTTGCCTAAAATTAAATTAAAAGGGGAGACATATCGAATGCGGCGTTCTGTTTTGACCCTTTGAGTGCCGACGACATATTTGCAAAAAGAACAAGGAAACAGCTTAAGGAATGAAGCAGCTTACAATTGAATATTATTAACTCCTTTGTCTGTATCAGACAACAAGTAATCAAATTAAGAAACAGGACAAAGAACATAATCACGTTATTGTGCCCCATGTACGTACACTTGGATTCTCCTTTTATGCCGACCCACGTAATTATTGAATCCATATATAATAATCAATGACGCATCGCCTTCATCCGGAAGATTAATTATCTGCAAATATGAAAATGAAACCCAAAGGGGACTATAATAACACAATAAAATGCTTTCATTATGATGTGAATAAACACGTAAAAACATCGCCTCTACTCAGGAGAGCCCGCATGATGAACCTGATCGAGAACGAAGATGTCACAAGAAAAAGGAGTGAACATGTGTGTGTGTGTGTGTGTGTATTAACCTGAGAAATGGACTTATGAAATGGGTCATGAATAATCATAGACTCTTGGAAAAGTGATCCTGGGGAGTACCAGGTCTGGTGTTTGAGGACTGAGTCCGAGGAGCAGGACCAGTGGTAGGGCAAAGAGCACTCTGGATGTCGATGCTTGAAGAACTCATACTGCTTCTCCTTCTTCTTCCGCAGATCAATGATGAGAGAGATAGACCAGATAGGGTTTGCTGTGAACAATGAAGCTTGATGAGGAATATAATCCACCTATATATATATATATATATATATATATATATATATATATAGCTGAACATGGAATATCAAATGTTCGTTGTGTTATAATATGAAAAAAAAAAATAAACGGGGAAAAGACAAGGAAATTAAGGTGAAAATTCCACCACATAGTCCATGAAGAAGACTAATTAATTCGGACACAAATTAGGGTACCTTAACTAGGACGACATCGCCAATGTCACATTTCGGTTATTAAATGAAAAAAAAAAGATTTTTAATTTTATATGATTCTATGGTCATCGTTAACATTGACCAGTATAGTAATTTATATAAAATTCGTGTATCAAAAAATAATTGATTTAACAATATAATGGGAAAAGATTACTAAACAAGTTAGTTGAAGGATAAGAAGTTCAGGGATTTGAGGTCATAAAGATGATAACGTACACCTACAACGAAGACATGGTCAAGTTCTTCACATTCAAAAGGTCAAAAATACCCCTGTGACGTTTCGCCGAGTAAGCGTGCCCCTGAGACGGAGCGGAAACATGCAGAAAAGTTCCCAAATCGCGTATTCAAAGTCCATACTTCTCAAACAGAGCTTCAATTCTATGGGACTCATTCATCAAACTTACGTTAAGGACACAACACACACACACACACACAGACGCAAAGTTGGCCTAAGAGTTTGATTATTAACGTGTGCCCTAATCCAACGCTGGTTTCAATTTGCCAACTACAGCAATGAATTAATTCATATACAAATTAATGTCTTCATGTAAAATACCTTAACAATCACTTGGTTACTTCCCATTACTTTCCTTCTTTCAACGTTGGACCATAATGCCAAGCTTGTCTGTCTATATAAGTGGTCGATCCTCAAGCTTCAAACAAAGCAAAATAATCAATAATCTGTGAGACAGATCAGATCATCATCAAATATAATCCTGTTTTAGAATCAGAGATATGAGTTCTGGAAACGTTAGCACTCCTAAGATTTTCAGCCCTTCAAGGCCATCTCCTCAGAATCCTCCGACAAGACCTGGCACTCGAATCCCAACTGCCCAGGATGTCTTTTCTAAGAGACCTCGCTGATTTATGCAGGTTAATTAATTTATTTTACTCTTTTTTTTCATTACACCCCTTTCATTTCTTAATTTAAGGTCTACGTACTCATTAATTATGTTCTTTCTAAATGAACACTCTCACTTACTTTGAAGTGATTTTGAAACACTTCTTTATCATCACTTCCTGTCTATTTCTAACCGTAATTTCTTGTAGCTCAGACAAATAGAAAAGTGTGCGGGTGGGTCGGTGTGAAATAATCGTAATACGAGTTACTAAGAATTTTATTTCAATTTTTTTCAATGTGAAGTAGTTTATGTATTACTAACTCGATCAAGATCCAAAGCGGCTTTTCCCCTGTAAATAATTGATTAATTTACTTGTTCTATGTTGAATATTCGATATATCACAATATCCAAATAAACATGTTTATATGTGTGATATATCATTTCTCAAATTTGCTTGTATTTTCTAGGTGTACAGTTGTTGTCTTTGTTATTTTTTTCTCATTCAATTTTATTTTAATTTTGATGCAGCATGTGGTGAAGTGCCATTGATATTGGGCTGAGGCTTGAGAAAGGAAGAATGGAAGCGGAAAAAACTGCACACACACACACACACACACAGAGGACAACTACACACACCACACACACTATTTATTCGTTTTCTTAATTGTTTGCCTCTAGCTAGATTACCAAAAAGAGTTGTAATCCTTCAATTTGGTTGTTGTTTGGTTTTACGTCTGGATATGACTTAATTAGCTTGTATTGGGCAATCACTTCCAATAATGGTAACAGCATCCATTTGAAAGGACCTTTTCGAAATCTATGTCCCTAGACTTTGTTTGTTGTTTATTATGTGGAATCTTGGAATAAGATAAAGTTTGGTACTGTACCTAGAATAATCAAGTTCACTTATAAGGTGAAGTTTGTCTTTATAAACATATATAGTATATGCACTTTTCTTTTTATCTTTTCGGTCATGTATGGTGTATAGCATATACTATACATGGAAGGAAGCTAAGCTAGCCAAGAGATGATTGTTGAATTAATAAGAGAATTAGTAATTTGCCAGAAAGTTCTATTGTTTCGAACAAATGTACGTAAGTCTGGGGAGGAAGCAGGCGACCGCTTCATCAGAGAGCGTTAAAGCCGTGTCGGTGACATATAGGAGCGATGGTTGTGAGCTGGCGGTCAAGTCGTTTATTCAGTTTGTTTGGCGCTTTAATGTGGACACAAATACTTAACTGGCAGACGTGCTTCACTTTAAACTCCCTTCTCTTTTCTGTTCATATTTAACAAATCAATTAAATAATAACTAATCTATTCAAAAGTGAAAAACCTCCATGACTGGAAGAGACTCATATTATTACGGATCTCTATTTGCATAAAAAATTAGTTGGCACGGTCCTTTTTGCTTGGGCTGATACTAACTGTAACGGTTGTAAATTAGAGGAATTAAAATCTTTTGACCAAATATAGGAATTGAAATTAACGTGAAGGCAAGCTAAATTTTAGGAATTAAAATCTCAATTTTCCCTTAATGTAATGAAGTTCATAAGATTTATATTGTAGTTTACAACCAATTAATTTGTAATCAGAGACCATGGATTCAATCTTCCTGAATATTTTCATTCACAAAACAGTAGCAATAGCAATAACAATGTTTAAATAGCAATATAAAAATATATCTACATACTACCTCCGCTCCTACATGATTCACTAATGAATTTGTACGTCTATTTAATAGTCGCTAGGGAGTGCAGGGCCCACCTTAGTTGACCTTCCAAATTTAGTTGAAGGAGATATTACCTATAGAACTCAATTTTTGAGTTGGTTTTGGTCCTAAATATAAGACCAATGTCTCATATTTATCAATTTTCTCTAAATTAACCCTATAGATACTCCTTTAACCATAATCAAGTAGAAGAGGAAGATAATATTAAAAAAGATGATTATGGTATTTTAAGAAAAATGTGTTACATTTCTTATACTAATTAACTAACTTACCTAACTTTATTAATCTAATCAAATTAGTTAAATGGGTCTTATATTAAGGATAGGAGGAGTATAAGACTTTGTTTGACTTTTATTTTGATTATAAATATAAGACCCTAATTTACTTTGTCTTTTATATTTATTTATTTATTTAAGATAGTTCTTCTAATAATGATATTTCTAACCAATAAACTTGATTAGCAAGGATATTTTAAGAAAGACAATACCTATTTATTATAAACAACTAACTTAACTTATTTCTTTAATGTATTCAACTTAGTCAATTAGCTTTTATATTCTGGACAAGATGTAGTATAAGATACCCAACGATGCATGTCCCCCAATCTCTCTCTCTCTCTATATATACATATAATATATAAATATTAGTTGCAAATATTATTAAGTTAAACAAATCACTTAACTTTATATACTACCTCCTGCCGTTAATATAAGAGCTTGTTTGATTTTTGTTTTGATTTTAAATATAAGATCTCAATCCACTTTGTCTCTCATATTTATCCATTTTTTACAAGATAGTCTTTGTAATAATGGCAGTTCTAATCAATATACTTTATTAGTAAGGATATTTTAGAAAAGACAAAACCTATTTATTACAAATAACTAACTTAACTAGTTTTCTTAATCTACTTAAATTAATCAGCTAGCCCTTATATTAAAGACTAGATATATATAGATTAAAAATCATCAATATTAATAGAAAGCACGGTAGCTACAAAAAAAAAAACATGCTATTTGCAAACGGTAAAATGTATTTGCAAACTTTGAATAGTATGTCTTATTTTTATAATTTCATATAATGCACGAGGAAACGATATCTGGTCCTATCAATTTTTAAACAAAAAGCGATATTAAATATTTTAGATATTACTGAATAGAAGTATGTGAATGAAGGATAATTTATTTAGTTAAAAATAAGTCAGAACAGGAACTAAAATTATAAAATAGGGATTTATATGATAATTTGTTTCAATTCTAGATGCCAAATAAAATAATAAATTTTTAGTATTTACGTTTCTAGTAATTAATATTTGACCACGCCAGGTTAAGCTTACCTTAATTGTGAAGCTTTGGACTTCCCAAACAAAAAGGAAATATTTACAAAGAAGCTTAAGTTGACTTTGTATAAACAACCTAAATCCTGCTATTAATGTTAACAAAAATTGTGAATCAATCAATGCCTTCCAATCTCTAAGGATTTTCCCAGAAAATAAAAAAAAATTGAATCAGTCATATACTCATATACGACGTTTTTCAAAATTAAATGGCTACCAAATCATATAATAATTAATAACTTTTCCCAGTTACTTTATCAATACTGCACACACAAATATGACACACTACTATATACATGTATAATTATTTGCTGTTGAATTAAGGAAAAAAAAAGAGCATAAACTTCACCTGTAAAGTCAATGAAATTTCGTGCGCCACATAAGTAAAAGTACAGCTTTTAGTTTAGAATAGTTTTTGTTTGAATTAGAAAAAGAAGAAAGTATATAGTAGAAGTTGACTTGTTTAGAATACGAATTAAAAAAAATTATTATTTGACTAGTTCAAACTCAGGAAAACGGTAATTAATACATGTTATACATTTCGGATATTCTTAATTATATATGTGAGTATGTTTATCATATTAGGATTTATTTGATACACATATTTTTCAGTTTACTGACATCGTTTAATTTAAATTTAATTAATTTGTTCGTTTGACTGTAGATCCGATTGATTTCATGGATGTCGTTACAATTCTGTAAAACAATCTCCTTGATCTCTGTTGTTTTGTTTATAAAATTTTGTTGAACACATAAAACTTTGTCTTCAATCTGGAAATTAAACCCGAAAGGGATGTTCAATATTTTGTCTTCCTAGTTTAAAATATATACTATTACAAACATGGGTCAATATTTTATTAATGATATATAGTAAAAAAATTATTTTATTAACAATAACAATACTCTACAATCAAATAATTGATTATGATCGTTTCTGTACTATTGTAAAACAGAAGTGTGAAGTGAGATAGACGCATATCAAATGTTGTACAATATTATGTTATATATATGTTTATAATGTTTTTAATTGTAGCGACCGGATAATCAAATAAATTCAGCTTAAATGGAAAAATCATTTAAATAGGAATTATAGATAATATTTAGATTCAAGTTGGTAATAAGCAATTAAAAAAAATTTTCTTTTACAAACAATTAACTGTTTACTAACAAACGATATTATTATATAATTATTATACAATTAACTAAATAATCATCAATTTTTTTCAACTATCTTCTCCAATATAAATTTCATCTTTGATTGTTTTTAACCCTTCTCAGACGTTTAGAAAACGCGCAAATTAATTAAATTATATGATCGGCATAACACTCGTCAGCTGAATATGGTCATTACGTAAGAATTTCCCTGTTTATGCATTTGCCGCAAAACATATAATAGTATATATGTTTATTTTTTTTATACATAGACTACTGAATATTTAAAAAATAAATGAAAACGAAATAAATTGATATGAAAATTCCAACATGTAGTTTGTGATAATATCGCTTTTTTAATTGAGGAATCGTTCTGAAAAGAAAATTATATGAATAGGAAGGAGACAGGTCAATGCTTTTTGGATTTAAGGCAAGCTGCGACGAACTCTCCTGACTAACTCAAACTCAATCACCCAAAAATTAAAAGACCATTAATATTTTATTTTGTGAGTTTCCAATTCATTTGCTTGATTGATTCTGTCTATTTCCAGCCAACCATATCCATATGTCAATTTATAATCATTAATTATTTTCTACAAATTGACAGTTGAAAAGACATTAAGGAAATAGGTATATGGATTAACAGTTGAAATCTTTTTGATGAGTTAATTCAGACGCAAATTAGGGTACCTTTTATACCTGGGACGACATGGCCAATGCCACATTTCGGTTGTTAAAGAAAAAGATCTATAATTTTATACGATTCTAATTCTGTGGTCACTGTGATTTGGAAAACGCGTAACCGGATATTACATATGAATATTAAATCAATAATATGTTGGACCTAATTGTATTTAGTTTATCCCAAAGATATATAGTAGTTACGTAATAATTTCTCTAATAGTCTATGATACCCAAAGCATAAAAAATAAACATAAAAAACCCAGCCATAAATTAAGGTGAAAATTCCATCGCAAAGTCGGTCGGTGATGATATTGAAATTTTGAGCCCTTCAGAAAAGAAAGGTCTGAAAATATTCAAAGGTCAATGGAATGAGGATTCTAGATAACTTGTTGCAAAATCTCATACTTGTTTTATTTAACCAATAAAAAATAATTAATTATTGTATTTCGTCTATTTCCTTTCTTTTCCCCCATCTCTTTCTACGCGGAGAGGAAAGCAAGTCATCGGTACAAATATATAAGTTGCGCCATTTATCATTTAAAAATAATTAGGGTACCTAATTTCTCAAAATTTATATAATAAAAAATAAAAAAGTACCTAGCTATTTTTTCTCATAAATTCCGCACAACTTAAAAGTGTAATGGTAACAAAATACGCACACATAATTAATTAGATATATACACATACAAACATATATAAATACATCAGTATATATCCACAACAGCATTAAGAGCCTTATGTAATTATCTCCCTAAGTGGGGATTGGTTATGTGGATCTTATGAACTATTTTGCTCTGTCTAAAATTAACTTCTTCACTAAGCCGTTGACCAGCATAGTAGTTACAATTTATATAAAATCTCTCTCGATAAATCGGACGCGGCGGAGACCCAAGACTTCGCTGATAAATTAAAGGCAGGCAGGTACACACACCTACAACGAAGACATGGTCAAGTTCCCATCCGAAAGGTCAGAAATACCCCCGTGATATCACGTAGAATATGGGCAAGAATGGAAACATGCAGAAGAATTCCTAAGTCGCGTTTTCAAAGTCATTGCCTATGAAACGGAGTTTCAATTCTCTGCGACTCATTGATCGATCAAACTTACGTTAACCATTTTCGTATAATATAATGGTATCATATGTGTGTTTGTGTGTGTGTGTGTCTGTAGAGAGAGAGAGAGATGCCCACGCACACTCACAGGTGGCCTGAGTTTGATTTACGTGTGCCCTAATCTAACGCTGGTTTTAATTTGCCGACTACAGCAATGAATTAATTCGTATACAAATTAATGTCTCCACGTAAGTATCTTAACAATCAATTGGTTACTTCCCATTAATTTCCTTCTTTCAACGTTGGACCATACTCTTCTGGTTCTATTGATAAGTCACTTCCAACATGTTTTACACAGGTTAAGGAAAATCCTAAACTTCATTAACTCATTTAAAATTCAACAACTTTCTAATTTTATCTCTATTTAATATGTGTTATATCTCATGTAGATAAAATCAACATAATAATAAATCAAGGGTAAAATTGTGCATCCATACAAAAAATTTCTCTTAGTCCACTATAAATAGGACCAAAAAATATCTTCTCTCTCTTATAAATAGGATTAGAGGAGTATTACGTTACTTCTCTCTCTATATAAGTATCGATCCTCATTTGACGGTATTCATTTGAAAGGACCTTTCTGAAATCCGTGTCCCTATACGTTGCTGTTTGTTGCATGGAATCTTTGAATAATAAGATAAAGTTCGGTACTGTACGTGGAATCAATTATTTCACCTTTTGAAAAAAAGGAAGTTTGTCTTTATATATAGTATATGCACTTTTCTTTTTTCTTTTTGGCCATCTAGTATAACATTCAAATAAATAGTATTACATTCTTCCTTCCCAATTGAAGGGCATTTCCAGCAGTTATTAAATGATGAGTTGAATAATTCAAACATTCCAAACATTCACATATATATTTGGAAAAATTGCAAATAAAGACCCCCAATATGTAAAATTATAATTTGGGACTCTGAATTTAGAAAATAGCAAATAAGGACCCAATCCCACTTTTACAAATATGAAATGTGGGTGAAATGTCTAAAATACCCCTAAGCCAAATTGTGATTTGGTCTACTGAAGATGTCATTCGTTAAAATAAACTTGTCATTTCTCATAGTCAACTCGTCATTTGGCATACCCCCAGCCAAGTTGTGATTTAGTCTATTGAAATTGTCATTCGCTAAAATAAACTTGTCATTTCCTATTATCAACTTATTATTTGGTTGAGGGGCATTTCAGACATTTTATCATAATTTCATATTTGCAATAGTAAGATAGGGTCCTTATTTGTTATTTTTCAAATTCAGGGTCCAAATCACAATTTTACATATTAGGGGGTCTTTGTTTGCAATTTTCCCTTTATATTTCTCATTTATTATTATTGGATATTTAATTTCACCTCAGTAAATTGAGTTTAACCATCACAACTTTACCTAATAGTTACTTCTGAAAATAAGTTTCAATTAGTTGGCCTTATTTAATTAAACTGAAAATTCTGTTTGCACATGGCAATTGGGTCAAATTTACTAGACTTTTAATCTAGAAATCGCTAAAGCAGGCGACGACAAGAAAGGTTAATATGGAACCGACGTGATCTGTTTGTAAGAAAAACTCAAGCTCGATATATATTGAAATTAGGATATGCCATAATTGAATTACTCAGGCTTTCCCCCCTTAAATAATTGATTAATTTACTTGTTCTATTCTGAATATTCGATACATCACAATATCCAGATAAACATGTATACAGGTATGATATATCATTCCTCAAATTTGCTTGTATTTTCTAGATGTACAGTTGTTGCCCTTTTTTATTTTTTTTTAAAATTTTTCGCATTCAATTTTATTTTAATTTTGATGCAGCATGTGAAGTGCCGTTGATACTGGGTTGAGGCTTGAAAAAGGAAGATTTTTTTTGGGGGGGGGGGGGTACAGCGCGCGCGCGCGCACACAGGGTAACTATACACACTATTTATTCATTCTCTGAATTTGTTCACTTTGCCTCTAGCTAGCTAGGTAGTAACCTAGATTACCAGAAAGAGTTGTAATTCTTCAATTTGGTTGTTGTTTGGTTTTACGTCTGAATTTGACTTAGGTTGTATTGAGCAATCACTTCCAATAATGGAAACAGTATCCATTTGAAAGGAACTTTTAGAAATCTATGTCCCTATACTTTATTTGTTGTTTATTGTGTGGCTCTTGGAATAAGATAAGGTTGGTACTGTACCTAGAATAATCAATTTCACTTTCAAGGTGAAGTTTGTCTTTATAAACATATATAGCATATGCACTTTTCTTTTTTCTCCTTTCGGCCATGTATGGTATATACCATAACTTTACCGAATTACTTCTTAAATACAGTTTACTTGACATTATAGTACACCATGAAAACTGGAAAGTTGACGTATTTACTACTCCTTTGGTCCTATTTATAGGGTAGAGAGAGAATGCATTTTTTGGTTATATTTATAGGGTACTGAGAGAAATTTTTTTGTATAAATGTACAATTTTACTCTTCATTTATTATTGTGTTGATTTTGTTTATATAAGGTATAATATATATTAAATAGGGATAAAGTTGAAAAGTTGTTGAATTTTAAATGAGAGTTATAAAGTTTAAGGTTTTTCGTTGTCTGTATGAAACATGTTGGAAGGAATTAACTTATAAATAGGACCAAAGGAGTATAATAAGAAACCCTTTACTATTTAAACTGCGAAAATTCCGTTACACATGACAATTCGTTCAAATTTACTGGACTTTGAATTTAGAATTTTGTCAACAAAAAAAAAAGAATTTAGAAAGCAAGAAACGATTTAATCAGAAAAACTCCAATACTTGACATATTGAAATTAATGTGCTCATAGCAATAAATTAAGGTGAAGCCTTCCACCACATACGTAATCGGTGATAATATACATAGAATTTTAATAATGTTGAGTCCTAATTCTGAAAAGAAAGTTCCACGAAACATATGTAATTATGTAAAGTTGTGGAACCAAATTAAAACTCTATATAAAATTAAAGGGCCAAATATATTATTTGGCCTATTTTTAAAATAAAAGAACGGTCTTTTTGTTAAATCCTTGTCGGCGTACTTTGTTGTTTATACTTTATATATTATGGAATCATTGGAGTCAGATAAAGTTAGGCACTGTACGTAGAATGAATTTCATTTTTAAGAAAATTTCTTTATCGTTTATGCACTTTGAAGCCTCCATTTCTCATCCAGAAAAAGAGTCACATTTTAGCCTTCTCACAAACATATTGCAACACAACATGATCAGTCAGAAATGATCTTTTTCTTCTTTCGGGTAAATTCAAAAATGGGTTCAGTTAAATATCTAAGGTTAAAAAAGTAACCGACGAGTTTGTTCTGCTGGAAGAAATCAAATAATAATATATAAAAGCATAAGGAATTTGAAAAACGGATATCAATCCTCAATATATGATACGCACGCCTCTCATATAACTAGATTAATTTTCTTCTTCTCTCACACTCTCTTCAACTGATAGAATTTGAAAGCCTTATTTTATAAAACTGATAACATTATATGTTGTTGGACTTAGCCTGATCCACCCTTGGTGGATAAGGCCCAAGCCCATAAGGTTTGAGATCTAAAATATAACAAACTAAAAATTAAGGGTTGCTATCTGTAAAAAAAAAAACACTTTTTGTCTTTTTTGGAGGGAATGATTTTACAGTTTATGTTCAGTTTTTCAAGAAAAAAACTGAATAAGAGAATTAGGCGTACGTGGGGTGAAAACACACAACACAGAAGAACCCTCTGCACTCTCCTCTCTACCTATTCTCTCATTCTCTCTTCAAAGGTGTAGTTGCTGTATAACAAAATATGACTCCATCTATGTGATCGGATTCTGTGCGGACATTGAAAATACTCACATACATTCCAGGTATGCCAGAAACTCACATATACAATTCTGGGCTCCTCTCATTCTTTAATTCTGACTCCGTCCGTACCCACGCCCTAACCCTTTACCATCTGATCTCACTGTAATGAAGTTTTTGATTGAGGCTCAAGCGAAAAACAAGTTTTTAATTGTGCCCTTCGATTTATTTAGTTTTGTGGAAGTTATAACAATAGTAAGTGGGGGAATTATTCCGTTAGATCTTCAAATTAACAATAAATAGACTAGTTTACGCTGTAAGTATCGTAAGAAGTTGAAAACAGAGATATAGTTTTAAAAGAGGAGACATATCGAATGCGGCGTCTGTTTTCGACTTTTTGAGTGCGGCTATGTGCATAAAGGCCAGATTTGATAGACTCTCAACTGCCTTATTTTATTCAAATGGTTACAAAAAGTACAAGGAATAACAGATTTACGAATGAAGCAGCTGCCAAACGAATATGATTAACTAACTCCATTGTTTCTTCTAGACATAACAAATAAACAAATCAAACATAGACATAAAAACGAACGAATAAAGAATATATAATCAAACATATAGCGATGTGCCCTGCATATATATGCAACTACTTCGATTCTCCCTCTACGTCGACCCACTTAACTCCATAATCACTGGCGTACGCTTCATCCGCAACATTAATCTGCAAAAACGCAAATGAAACCCAAGGGTTATAACATTAAGTGCTTCTGTTATGATGGAAATAGACCCGCAAAAACATTGCCCCAGCCAGCATGAAAGAAGATGTGACAAGAAAAACGAGTGAATATGTGTGTGGGTGTGTGTATTAACCTGAGAAATGGAATTGTGAAGTGCGTCATCATCCACTCTTGGAAAATTGATCCTTGGTGTTTGGGATGCGAGTGGCTGGTCTGGTGTTAGAACCCTGAGTCCGAGGAGGCGCAGGGCAAAGAGCGCTCTGGATGTTGATGCTTGAAGAACTCATGCTGCTTCTTATTCCACAGATTATATATTGGTCAGAGTGATAGATCAGATAGGGTTTGCGGCGAATAATAATGAAGCTTGAAGATGGAGAAGATGTGTATGTATAGAGAAAGAGACACACGCACAGAGACACAGGTAGGAAAGATAAATGATGGTGACAAATGAGGAATGAGAGTAGAGATAGCTAGGGTGCGCTGTGAATGAAGGTTCTTCTCTTCTAGAGGAGAATCAGCAGAAAGATGATTGATGAGAGAGAGGGTTTGTTGTGAATGAAGTTTCAGGAGGAATGAAAGTGGATATATATAGAGCTTAAGGAGGCTTAACATGGAAGGAAGCAAAGCTAGCCAAGAGATGATTGTTGAGTTAATAAATGAATTAGTAATTTACCAGGAAGTTCTATTGTGTCGAACTAATACGTACGCGAGTTTCGGGAGGAAGCAGGCGAGCGCTTGAACAGAGAGCGTAAAAGCCGTGTCGGCGAGATATAGGGGCGATGGTCGTGAGCTGGCGGTCAAGTCGTTTATTCAGTTTGTTTGGGGCCACGGAGGGGCGATAACTTCAAGGAACGTCGTAGTAGGGTGTGAACAAACCTCCCTCCCGTGGGCGGAAATGTTTGCCGACGTCCGATTTCAGTTAGTTTGACGAGAGACCTCCTCAAATATGGAGTAGTTAATTACATCATCATGAGCTGTAATATAATGTGGACACAAATACTTAACGGATGACGTGTTTCATTTCAAATTTCCCTCTTTTATGCTACCTCCTGCCTAGAGCTAATTAATTAATTTTAGTGGATTAAAAAATTAATTAAATTAATTATTTGTAATAAATAGATATTGTATTTTTTAAAATACCCTTACTAATTAGCTGCAACTAGCATTATCATAAAGATTATTTTAAAGAAAAACGGATAAATATGAGAAATAAAGTGGATTGAGATCTTATATTTAGCATCAAAATAGAAGTCAAACAAATTTTTATATTAAGAACTAGAGGTAGAATTTCACAAATCAGTTAAATTAACCACTAATCTAATCAACCACAGAAAACTATCTCTATTAATATTTGCAACTTAAATAAATACTCCTCCGGTCCTTATTATAAGACCCAATTTGACTTTTTATTTGGTCCTAATTATAAGACCCAATCCATTTTGTCTCTTATATTTATGCATTTTTTTCCAAGATAATCCTTTTAATAATGATAGTTTTAGCCAATATACTTAATTAGCAAGGATATTTTAGGAATGACAACACTTATTTATTATAAATAACCAATTTAACTTACTTCCTTAATCTCCTCAAATAAGTCAATTGGGTCTTATAATTAGGACCGGAGGAGTATTTTTTAGAGACCTAGTGAATTATTAAACTGAAGTTTATACATGGTAGACGAATGGTATGGGGGCCCACACGAAGCAATCCATCTAATCGGAAGAGGCGAGGTCAAGGATATAAACGAGCAAAGGTTATGGAGGTGAGTAGGGATAAAATCGTACACGCACGCAAAGATTTGCAGGCGCCCAGATTATCCGTGATGCAGCAAAACGTTTGGCATCCCAATCTCTCAGAACTTTCTCTGTGAATTACTAATCCAACACAAATCTCTTAGTTCATTCTTCTTCTTCTTCGTAATCTCTTGTTTACACACATATAGACGCTTGGTCGGTTTTACTAAATTAGAGGGCTTCACACTCTGCGTTCCTGGAAATTCTCCTCTATGGCGCAACACGGCTTATTAATTAATTAATTATACGCGTCTCTTCAATTTCTCGCCGGCTTCGTGGCTTATCGAACGCCGCTGATCATTCCAATTTCCCTCATATTTTTCATTCAGGCTTTAACCCTACAGATCGACGCAAAATGGATTATCGGAAAACAAACCCTCAGAATGTTTTTTTCCTACGCAAAACGGCCCCCTTCTCAATCTCAGCTGGGACTCGTATTCCCACTGCCCACAAAATCGTTTCCAGATCAAACACTTAATTTCTTCTCATTGGTATCTTCGTTCTCCATCCATCAGCTACCTTCATCTTCCATATATACACTGATAATGTTACGATCCTGCATCAGAGCAAGAGGCGTCTCTCTCCCAGACGATTAATAAACTAGTCTTTCGGGATTGGATTCTCTTTTTAACATTTCCCCCGTTTGTTTCCTTCTATATTGGATCATAATTTGGTTCTCGTCTTCAAGCAGATTGTGGAGCAAGCAAGCGTCTTTCATAATGGAGAGTCAAGTGGTTTCGATGATAGAGGAAGAAAACGGAAGTGGAGTTTGCATATATATAGCTAGGACAAATTTAATCGTGCTCTTTGATTTATTCTTTGTTCCATTTCTTGATCAGTTCGCTTTTCATGTGTCTACGTTTCATTCATTCTTTTTGTCTATATCTACTTCCAAAAATGGGGTTTGTACTTGTTGTTTGCCTTTTGTTATATCATGTCTGGCCCTTTCCCCATTAAAGTTGTTTTTATTGGATCTTTTTCGCGTCTCATAATAATTGTCCTTTTCGTCAGGGGTGAAAAAAAGAAACATCACTCCTCTAATTTTAATTAATTAATTTATTTTTAAAATGATGGGCTATTTGTTTTTACAATATGCACACTGCGAAATTGTCGATTTAATATTTGAAGATCTAACGGAATATACAATCCCCCAATTATTTTTGTTACAAAACTACATAACCAGCACACATAGATGTGTAACAATTTTTTTTTCAAATTTTTTGCCAAAATTTTCTTTTATAAACTGCAAATGAGCAGTGTATAACAAAATACACAGTGGTAAAATCGTGACTAAATTACATTTTAATCAGGGTGATGAAAACCATGGTTAGTTAAACGTAACGACAATTTTATTGTTAAAAATATGGTTCGATCATTCCAAACGGGCCCAAAACGTATAGCAGAGATTCAGGCCAGAAAAAGGTTTTAAATTATGACAAACAATTTATTTAGTTTTGTAGAAGCTAAAAATGGTAAGTGGGGGAATGATTCCGTTAGATCTTCAAATTAATATTAAATGAACTAATTAATTTATATATTGTACGCATCATTAGAAGTTGAAAAGAGAGATATAATTTCATATATAGTGCGCTGAATAAATAAAAGAGGAGTACAGATGGAATGCGTCCTTAACGTTGGGTGTTTTGACCTTTTGAGCGCCGACGATTTGCATGAAGGGATCGGAACTGTCTTATTTAATTCCCAATGATCACAAGAAGCAGACGGAAAGTACAAGTAAACAGATTTACGGATTAAGCAGCTTTCAAATGAACATCATTAAACTCCAATGTTTGTGGTACACACCAAATAATCAAATCAAACATATAGACATAAAAAGGAACAAATAACGAATATTAAATAATACAATCATATGGATGTATCCTACACACACACAAAGGCATATATATAAACAGCTACTTAAATTGCATAATCAATATAATGGCGTTAGCTTCATCTGCAAGATTGACCTGCATGGAAATGAAATCCAAGGGTTATAACAAGAAGCGCTTCTCCTCATAAAGAACCTCACCTAAATTGATTTCTAGTAAGTAATTCAGAAGGGGGATGTGTGTGTGTATATATAGAAGATTAATTATATTAACCTGAGAAAATATGGAATTATGAAATGAGTCATCATCGACTCTTGGAAAAATGATCCTTGGGGTTTGGAATGCGAGTGCCTGGTCTGATGTGAGAGCCGTGAGTACGAGGAGGCGGAGGGGACAAAATGCTCTGGATGTTGATGCTTGAAGAACTCATTCTGCGCGCTTCTTCTTCTTCTTCTTCCGCGACAGGTTAAGCAGAGGTATAGACCAGATAGGGTTTGCTGTGAATAATAATAATAATGAAGCTTGAAGATGAAGCAGATATATAGATAGAGACACACAGGTAGGAAAGATTATTGATGATGATCGATGAATGAGGAACAATGAGAGAGATATCGAGGGTGTTCTGTGAATGAAGCGTAGAAGAGAAATGACATAGCGAGAGACAGATAGCTAGCTAGGGTTTGCTTGAATGAAGCTTGAGGAGGAATGAACGTAGATATATATACACATATAGCTTAGCGTGGCTTAACATGGAAGGAAGGTATGTAAGAGATTATTGTTGAATGAGTAATAAATGAAGAATTGTAGTAATTTAGAGAGAAAGTGCTGTTTCGAACTAATGTACGTAAGTTTATTGGGGAGGAAGCAGGCGACCGCTTCAACTAGAGAGCGTTAAAGCCGTGTCGGTGATATGTGACCAACCCCCCACGTGTCTCGCTTCAGACTTTCTGTTTTTGGCTTGCAAACTATAGGAGTTGAAAAATGAAAGGAAAAAGTTTGATAGAATTAGGTAATTTGTTTATTTAATTTTTTTAACCTTGTCAAATTAGTTACTTTTTTTTGTCCCCAATATAAGTCATTTTAACTAATTCATCAGAATTAAAAAATAATACGTATGTAGTTAACTCATTCAATCTAATCTCAAAGTGGAAAACTTTTTTCACCTTTGCTAATATTAAATGAGGTTGTGAATGGGAAAGAAAAATATAAGAAGTTGTATTTAAACATTAACAGAGGGGACATAATTGGCAAGGAAGTATTGATTATTCTCTAAATGACTTATATTTTGAATCGAGCTATTCTTGCTAGAAGCTAAGTGACTTGAATTATGGATTGAAGGGAGTAAATAATTCTTACACTAAAGAAAGGAGTGCTAATAATTTTCTCTTAATTTGATAAAATTCCTTCGTTATCCTAAGATAATGTTGCCATATATGGAAGATGCTTGGCTAGCTGCGGCCAGGCTGTCCTAGCTAGCTATAGTCACAATTCACAAACAACAAAAGGTCAACATATAGTTTAACTGGAAGATCATTAAAATATCAGTTGTTTGACTAAATTCATATTGTGCAGCCGGGGCCGCTAATTAACCAGTATAGTTATAATTTTGAAACACGAGATTGCATTTGTCTTTTAATAATTCATTTGGATTATGAATTTATCTTACATAGATACACGTCTTTATAGATTGTGTGGGTCCCGTAATAAACCTTCCTTCGTGCCAAATAAGTTACTATTCCTTGTATTTAATACTTGAGATAATTAATTTACAAATATTGAGAAAATTAGTTATTTATAATAGATATATTATATATGTTAGTTTTTCTAAAATATTCTTATTAATCATATCTATTGAAACTATGCATTAATTAAAACCCCCTTATCATGCAATCAATAGGAATATTTCTTGTTTCTAAATATGTTAATGTAGGGATTAAATAGTGCGAGAAGTTTCTCAGCAAATTGCTAATTCGACGCAACCTGCATGGCCCAACGCGGCTTATTAATTAAACGCGTATGTTCAGTTCGTGGCCTCTTTGAAATGTTTGGCGCTTCGTTCACTGTTGTTCACTTAATAATTATTCCTTATAGTTCTACTTATAAGCTTCAATTTAAGTTTGTCTTAATATTGAATGCATTTTTTTTATTGTTGCTCTTAATTATTTTTCTCTTATCACATTTTTTCACATATTGCATTTCATCATTTTTCTCATTTATTATAAAGGCATATTAAAAATAAAAGTCTATTTCTAACGTATTTATTATTTTTAACTAAACTTAACTAATTGCTTGTTACCTGTGAATTATTTATTTCAAACTTAAAATAAGGACCGGAGGGAGTACAATATATTAATCTCTGCCTTTTGTTCCTTACCATAACTTATTTAAAAATTATTTTAACACGTTTTGTGAGGCTTTTTTTTTCTTCCTATCACTAGTTAGTCTAAATTTAATGGATTTCTATCACCAAAAAAAAAAAAAAAAGGATTTCTCCTTGCACACCCCTAGCTTGCCTTTTTAACAGAATAATTCAATCGTTAATCAAATTCAAGACTAGGGAAAAATCAATGAAATACATATCTTAACATAGCATTGCATTTTCCTTTAATTTGGCCATGTGTACACCCCATTGCACTTAAACACAATACATTTTGACCAAACTAAACTTACCCTATTCATACACAGAAATTAAAGGGTCTAGTGAAGCATACGTTTATTTGGTCGGAATACAGGCCTACAGAAGTATTTGGTGTAGAGTATATCTAAGCAAAAGAGGGAATCACAGGAACAAAAACAAAGGTACTGGAACAAATGCAAGAATTGAAATTAGCCAAGGGACCCACTTTAGACCATGATAATATGTTACAAAGAAGGCACTACTAAAAGCTACGGTCATGCTGACGACGGAGATGAACAATGCTATTAGTCCTGATATTAGCTTCAATGGCAGTGACTTGAGAAGGCCTTGTTCTGCATGACATGAGATGAAGATGGATAAGAAGACTAGGATGAAGGTTGAGATGAAATAAATGCAGATGCAATTGACATAGCAAATATCTAAAATGGTAGTTTCTCCAAATAGTTAGGATCTCCTGTGTCATTGTTGTTCGCACCACGAATGGTGAATACAGCAGATAATACTCCTGCAACAATCAATGTTGAAATAGCCATGAAAGACTTTGCAGTTCCCGTCATCTAAGACTCTGCTTCTTTTGGCAGTTCTGTGTTATTTGGTGAATAATTTGCCAGGAGTTAGGCCTTCAAAGTTTTTCATCTCTGTGAATGATGGTTGCATTATCTTCTTCACTTCCTGCCACATCAAAACATGAATTATTTAGGCCATTGATACAAAGTAAAAGAAGCTTGAACTTTATACACAGACCATAAGGAGAAGATACCTCAAACCATAATAGCTCAACCATCATCTGAAAAGCTGCTCTTGAGAACAAGTCAAGTTGGTTTTGTCGCACTAATTTTGCAGTAAAATGCAATAGATTGCATTTATTAATACTATCCATGAAAGAAACTATGAAGTCCATGACGGGCCTATTTCAAGTATGAGATTGAAGATACTAGCATGACGATGCAAAACACCAATGTGAATTATACTTCAGTTTCTGCTATCCTTTTCTGTCATCAAATCAGGTAGGTGCTCAAAACCCCTACTAGAAGCTCAAAATTTCCGACTTCAGCTGCATTGAATATGAATTGTGAAGGTCCTCTTATGAGTCTTGTTCGCACCACAAGTGCACGGGTTGTCACAAGTAATAAAGTGATGAGTAGAGTATCATTTCCATGAGGATTTGGTTACAAAACCTGTTCAAGTATTTATTATCACACTTTTGTCTAATTTGAGTTACATAAGTATATCAAGAGTGAAGGAAAACTATTTTCAAAACTAGAAATTGATAAAAAGAAAAAGAAAAAAGTGATTCTTCAACTCCAAGGACAAAATGGGTCACAAGATTATTTATCCCCCTTGTATTTCAAAACTACTCAATGAAATCTCCATCATATTTGCTTCTTAATTATAGATTAAGCTAGCCAAGGACACTAAATTACCTACAAGTGCTCTCTCAAGTCTCCAAAGAGGTGTTTAGTTCAATTAATTCATTAGTCTCTCAATTTATTAATTAAACCCCAATTTTCATTGCAAACCTTACATGACTATGTGAGGTTAATGAGTATATCTCTATCTCATTAACAAAACCATCCATTCAACTTGCAAACTTCAAGTTCTCACACAATTTTACCCAAGTTCTACACTCAATCTAGCCTTCTCAAGCATCAATCAAGGGAACCCAACAATCTCATTGATGGCCAATCAACAAGAAGTATTAAGCATAGAGTAAAATCAACATAATCATATCATTAACCACAAATACAAAAGGGAGATGAATACTTAGTCCATACAAGGGTTCAAAATAATCCTAGAATAGAAGCTTAGCTACTTATGTTCAGAAAACAATCATAACTACAATGAATAACTACAGCCATATCAGAAAAATGAAGAGGAAAGAGGAAAGAGACAGCAAAACCAAAGAAAACGGGCTTGAATCTCTTCAAATCTTCAAATCTTGACTTCCATAGCTCCAAATATCTCAAATCTTAGCAGAGCAACCTCCCAAAATTAGCCTTCAAAGGTGAAGAATCATGAAAACGATGCATTCCTTCAAATTTTATAACATATAGAGCCATAAAACACATGTTGTCTTCAAAACACAGAGTATCAGTAATTCTGCGTTGGCTGCAGCTAAGATTTCTCTTGGCTACAGCCAATTCCTTTCTGTCTTGATCTTGATTGCAGCCAAGATTTTCCTTAGCTGCAGCCAATTACTCTTTGGAATACTGTTGGCTGAGGCCAAGAGATTCTATTGGCTAAGGCCAACGATGTTCTGTTTTGCATCTCCTTTTTTCTTGATTTTTTCAATGTGTCATGGCTTCCTATGCATCTTTCCAATTTCATGAGATCAATATTTGATTCAAATGGCTCCATTGGTAAGCTTCAATCACTTAACAAAGCAAGACAAACTATTAAAGCCAAGTTGATGACATAGGGGCAAAATATTTACAATTAATCAAAATCCACAACTTTTGCCCAAGTATCAACTATGCACATTTTCCTATCCTAAATACTTCCAAATATGCATTAATTTACCAAAAAATATGATAACTAAGGGAAAAAGTGCTGAAATAACATGAATTTTACAAGGTTAACAAGTCTCATCATGCTTGACTTAACTGGAAGAATTTTATTCTAGATAATCCTAATAAGCTCAATAGCTAGATTCTGCTCCACATTTGGAACAATTCAATTATGTAATGAAAAAGTAAGACAATGAAAAATTGTTCTTAAAAGACCAATTCTACAAAGTATTGATATATTTATGGCATTTGTAATATTGGTTTGTTTTTGCTTCATAATTTAAAATTTTTGAGTTTGCTATTAGCATAACATAGGAGTATTTAACCAGAAGTCTAGAGCTTAATCCTTCCCACCTCTTAGCATAAAAGTGTGGCATAGCTGTATCGACACTTAGAAGTGTTTTCAAATGAAGGGCTAGTTTGATATTCCAATATAGCAATAGATGAACTTACAAAAAAAATGCCACATTGCAGCTTGATATTTTGAGTTAATTGGCCCTTGACAATCTATTCCTAGTCTTACCCATGGGTGAATGCATTTATTTATGAGTCAGGCTTCTTTGCTCGGTATCTTTTTTGCATCAGAAGTTATGTATCGAGCTCTGCTTGCCATGACGAAAATAACAATAAGTGAGAATAGAATCGTTTTCTTGTTAAGAATCTTTAAAGCAAGAATTGACGGTAACTTATCTCAGCACCCTCCTTTCCTTCTTTCAAGTAATCAAGAATATTAAGTATTTAATTTCTACTTCAGCCCATTAAATAACATGAATGGGAAATATAATCCAATGACTTAGTTTTCCTAATAGTGTTGATTTGCAGTCACTTACGGGGCTTCATGATTTGTTTTTGACATGCTGAGCTCTAGCAACCAGAATTTGAAGGCTTTCGAGCTAAGACATGTAAAGTTGTGCCATTGTCTCCATCCTGAGCTAAAGCTAGCTCTGGCCTCCCTTGTGTAACACCCTATCTAGAAACTTGCCATATGTAATACAATATAGGAATGTCAATACTATTACCATGATAATTAAAGAAAACAGGTTACAAACTTTATTTCAAAATTTTCTTACTTATTATGTCATAACCATGATATAAAAGAATAGGAGATACAGTTACCAATATAACATATCATGGTTATAAAAGAATTATACTTACTCATTATGCATAACCATGTTAGGGAAGGATTATACCCCTAACATGGTTATAAAAAGCCTTTCATATGCCTGATTGACACAATTTGTCACAATTAATCTAACAAAATTAAGTTTAACTCATTTCGAAGACATCCTCATAAATGTATAATCATAAATATTTCAACATTGATAATATAAAAAGAGATGCATAATGATATCCTAGGTGGCAAATAACTAATGACTAAACATAACCAGTGTTCGGGGTGTGATCACCAATGAAGGTGACCTCACCTCCGATTCCTTCCCCGCTGTGGCTCCTCTGTTACGCTTACCTGAAAATTGTAGATGTAACGGAATGAGACTACCGTCTCAGTAACGAAAACTCTTACCTACCTCACCTACTAACACCCTTAAGAGGCGTCAAGTGGGACTAACAATTAAGATAATCATTAAATATATTATTATCACATAACAGATACAGATATCATAAACATATAAGCTAAAAGAAAATATCAACATATGTGCTTGCTTTACTCATCATTTATTATCATTATTAATCATTCGATTCCTGCCTTATATCCTCCTTATACCAGCCGACTTGAACCCATGGGCTAAGTCTTACTCATGTGATTGATGACTCTGACGAGCTTCCCACGCGTGTGATGTGGACGAGCCAAAGTCGGCAAAGCACACGCGGGCCATGGGTTCCTCCAGAAAAGGGGGATTCTGCCCCAATGGGTTTACTACCCAGTATCCTAACGAGGATGCTGCCCTCGAGGGATACTGTCCCGGGATACTCCTGAAGTGTCGCAAATGAGGGGATACTGCCCTCTCTAATAGGCCAACCATAGTGCGCGCTATGGAGGCAAACCATGTGGTAATATGTGTATATCAAGCTCCATCACCACACCTCTTCCCGAATATTAAACGAATTAATCACAGTCATGACAGTTCTAAATTCTCATCAGGTATCTCAAGAACATGTATCTTAAGAGATTCAAAACATACATTAACCATATAAGATACTTAATATCATACCATACAATAGCATTCTTAGATAATCAAGGGCATAAACATATCATTCCAGAAGCTTAGGCTAACATATAAAACACAATCAAATAAAATAGCAACTTGGATAAATCGCCTTGGTCAACAAATAACCTTTCGCCACAATAGATTACACAGTATATCCCAAGTCTACAATTTCATCCAAAAATCACTCATCAAGCTCCTATCCAGTCCTAAAGTTGTAGCAATTCATTTATTTTTCACAAATCACTCCCATCAAGCAACTTCCAAATGTCTATAAAGTTTTCTAATAGTTTCAAAACAGCTTTCTTATTCCATATTATTCAAGCCTATCCTAAAAGGGTTCAATTTAATTAAAAACTCCTCTTAGAGGAACCGATAGGAGAAAACAAGTAAGAATTCACGTTACCTGGTATCCAATAAGTGCTTACAAGTTAAAGATTAAGACCATGAACTTGGGATCGTCAAACCAATTATCATATCTACAAACAGAAAATATACGTTACTACAGTATCTTTTGGGTAAGCTACATATCAAATTTTAACCCATCTCTCCCTCTTTAAGGTTTCCGAATTGTTACTCAGAATTCTAGCTCAGTATAGTTTTTCTAAGATCTGGAGTAAGAACATGGATACAATGTTTTAGATTCAATTCTTAAGTTTCTTTAGCTTATATTATCTTTAAATTTCTAAATCATGTCATTATAATTTATTCATAACCCAAGTACAAAACCTTCAACTTATAGCCTATGTTCTATTTTTGAAAACTTAGAAAAACATATTTAATACAAGTTAAATTATTCTCACTATAGATGTTTAATTATTAATCTAACCGTTGAAATTAAAATATTATATGTCTTGAGTCTGTTCTCCAAATTTTGGCTTGATCTAACGGTGAACAAATTTAAAAATGATACTTTACTACTCAGTGTCCTATCTATAAAATCTGAAAATAAAGAGTTTAATGCATATCTAGTAACTCATACCTTAGATATTGAACCACTAATCCAACTGTTGAAATTGACGAAATAGATGACTCAGACTGGAAGACCAAATTTTGGCCCGATCTAGCGGTTTACGGACTTGTACATGGCACTTTACTGAGACAGTCTCAGTTTTGTGCGAAAATATTTAACTTATTCTTAATTCTTTCCTACTACCACCTATTTATAGGCTCATAGAGTCCCATCTTCATATCATTTAGTTGATGTGGAACTTCTTAACCTTTTTGTTTTATTTATCAGTTCATATATAAATAGTTATATACACACACACACACATATAATCATAAATATTTTAATTGTTTTTATATATAATTAACCACTATTAAAGTGATGTCAATAAATATTTACTCACAAATTTACTTAAGTCTTAAAGATTAAAATTAGGATGTTACACCTTGTAGCAGTGCCCAGGCTAAATCTGCCAAATGTACCAATAATGGTTGAATTGCAAATTCACTACAAAAAAAAAAAGACTTTAGGTGGCGACTTTTGATGGCGACAAAAAAAGTCACCGCTGAAAGTATACCTTTGAGAATCATCAGTTTCACTTTCAACGGTGACATTCTATGGTCGCTGCTAAAACTAAGACTTTCAGCGGTGACTTTTTTTGTCACCGCTGAAAGTATACCTTTTAGAGTCATCAGTTTCACTTTCAACGGTGACATTCTATGGTCGCTGCTGAAACTAAGACTTTCAGCGGTGACTTTTTTTGTCACCGCTGAAAGTATACCTTTGAGAATCATTGGGTTTACTTTTAACGATGACTATTGGTGTAGCCACTAAGGGTCTAATTTTCAGCGGCAACCATAGAGTTTCGTCACTGAAAGTATACCTTTGAGCGGAAGGTATTGTAATCACTGGGTTAACTTTCAATGGCAACTATTAGTGTCGCCGCTGAAGGTCTGACTTTCAACGGTGACTTTATAATGTCGCCGCTGAAAGTGTAATATAATAATATATATTTTATTTTATAATATTAATAAACAAATTCAATATGGCTTAGCGGCAAGAAGATTGGACACGAAAGGAGGTGGTCATGAGTTCAAACCTTGAAGAAGACACATTTAAGGTGAAAATATTTGGATGATGACGTGGAGGGGAGGAGTGATGTGGCAATGACGTGGAGGTGGCCGGTGATGATGTGGCGGCCAGCGGTGATAACGTGGCAGCCGGCAGTGATGACGTGTCATTGGTAAAGCCAATTCTTCTTAGGCATTACTTTCAGTGGTGACAAAACAGTCGGTGCTGAACATCTCTTTTTGTCGCTGCTGAAAATTCTTTTAGCAGCAACAAGAATGTTATCGTCGAAAGTGTCTTTTTGTCGCCATCGAAAGTGTTTTCAGAGGTGACAAATGTCACCGTCGAGAGTGTCTTTTAGGGGCGTCAAATGTCACCACTAAAACTTTCAAAAGTCACTGCTGAAAGTGTCTTTCAGTGGCGACCTTTTTAGTCACTGTCGAAAGTTTTCAGCCACGGCTACTATGGCAACGACTTTTTAACGGCGGCAAGTCACCATTGAAAACTTTCAACGATGACTTTTTGTCGCCGCTGAAAGTCAATTTTTTTGTAGTGATTCTAATGCGCAATTGTTGGTGTCTATATGTATATGGTTCAACTTCTTTGGTCATAGTTCATATAATGCTTTAGGTATGTGTAACTAAGTGAGGTGCTTGTGGTTCACGCACTGCATCAAGTGCAATCATACATATGAGTAAGCTGGAGCACTCTAGGCATGCAATATTGAGAAAGGTGAAAATGATAATTGAAACAGTCAATTATTTGTACTTTGATTAGTCATCAATTGCAGGATGGTAAGCTATTGGTTGAGCCTTTCATTCTGTAAGGTACACCCTATATATTGAACTTTACCAACTGAATTAAGAAACATGAGGGTCTGTGTGAAAGTTTCATGTTTCTGGAGAAATATTCTTGCCCTCCAATGCTTGTAGTAAACATGGCTTGACTAGTTCAAAAGCTAAATCCCTCCAAGTTTACTGTGAAAGTTAGCTTGTCATACCACTTAGCACAAGCATGAGCAAAGACTAGCTTAAAGAGTTTATAACATAATGAGAAGAGATGTTTACTTCAAGCTTGCTATGATCTCTATTTTCCCCATGACAATAGATGTCACACTTTGTCCATCCTGATAGCTGGCAAGAGTACTTTTTTTGTGGCATTGTTTTAGCAATCTTGGTGTTCTCAGCTGAAGCAGCAAAGTAGAAGGCAGTGTTCCCTTTGTAGTCTTGCAACTCCAAGTCATTTTCCTTCATTAATTTCACCAACTCTTCAACCAGGTGGACATGGTTTGCTCCTGCTGCTACGTGAAGAACCGTTGACCAACCCTTGGTTATGGCCGTAGTCAGAAGGGTCAAATCTTGTTCTATGATGTGCCATACTGCTTTCCAATCACCTTTCAAAGCTGCTTCACTAAGAGGTACGTAAACATTGAAGTATTTTTCTCCGGCTTCTGATGAAACAAAATATAGACATATTTCAGATTTGTTTAGAATCGTTGGATTTCTTGTGCTTGAGAGTAGGAAGTTCAGAGTTGAGTCGCATGAAGTAGCTAATCTTTAATTAGAAAGTGTTGTTTTCATCATTCTTACAGGGGTAACTCATGACAGGGAAAATTATTTCAAATGACAGGTATAGGTCAATGCATAGATGTTTAACATGAAAAGGCTTTAAATGGAAACACCTGAAATTAGACACGGTAACCTGACAATTTTGTAGGTAATATTACTGTTTCATCATCTAATATACTTTATTAGACATTAATGCAGAATGTCTAGGACATGGCGCGTGACTGTGAACAAGAAATCAAGGAAGTAATCATAATCCCTAAAAGTATGACAGCAAGTTGTCAGTTGGTCAGTAGGGGTAGTTTTTAGTTATTGCAATGACCCTACAAGCCTCTCAAGAGAACTACGAAAAGTCAGATGTATGAGCCAAGTGTCATCTCAAATTAGAACATACGACCCTTAACAGATTCTGACCTTGTTATCTTTGCAGACCCACATTTTGAAGTCATATCAACTGATATATTCATATGGCTGTGTTTAGTGTCAGGGGCACCTATATAGTTGTAACTTGTAGGTTCTGGAAAGCAAAGTAGAGCTTGATCCATGGAGAAATTGGCATATATGGGATAGAGGGATTACCTGTATCTGATAATAGATGAAGGGAAGGCGTCCTAAACTGAGCCGAAACAGCCCTTTAAGGCTGCTGATATGATTCTGAACTAGTTGTTGAATTTGCATCAGATGTAGCTACAGATTTAAGCGCTTTTATACACATAATCAATCATTCTCCTTCTAGTATTGTTACTTGTCGTTTAGATATTCTGATAGTGATTTAGACCATTAAGTATGTGAACAGAGAAACAATTGGAATTACTTTTTAACAATGAAATTGACAATTCTTTTGCCAAAAGCACAATACTGAAGAAAGAAAAATATCATGAATTCAAAAATATATACCAGACAGCTTCTTGAACATCCCCCCGAGGAGGAGTCCCATTTCAATGTGTGCTGCACAGATTGTCTTCTTCCTCCTATAATATGCCACGAATTTTACGTATGCAAGAACTTTTCTTTACCTCAAGACTTGAATTGCTGTTTGGTTTATTGTTTCTCCAGCAAATTTGCCTCTGTGAAAGCGATTGACAAGCAGACCTAAAGAAAGAGATCTTTGAAAAAATGGAAAAGGTGATGTTGACTAATTAGGAAAATTATATACATGAACACAGAAAAGAATTATGAACAAGATTAGAAGATACTAGAGCAATGAGATCAAATAACCTGAAAGCTCAAGAGATTGGCATGAATCAGTTCATGAGGGTTGATGTTGTTCTTTTCAACTTCAAATGGTTCTCACAGAATTGAAAAGGCAGAAGAAGAATGGTGAAGATCTGCCCTGTCATAGGTAGTCTAAGTGAAATTAGATGAGAAAAAGGAAGTCTAGCATATGGTCGAGTTCGAGTCAATAGCAAAATTAACTTTTAATTAAAAGTGGAAAAAAAATAAATAATTGTAATAATACAAATAAAACAAAAAGGATACAAGATGAGGGGTGAGTGGGGGCTACAAGGGAAGCAATATGTTGTTGCTATATTACTCTTCCAATCCTTAATATAGGACCTAATTATTGAGTTGATTTTAGTCTTAAATATAAGATCTATTTCTTATATTTATCAATTTTTCCTAAACTACCCCTTTAGATCTCCCTCAATCATAATCAAATAGAAGAGGGGGAGAGGATATTAAGGAAAATTATTATGGTGTTTTAGAAAAAATGTCATATTTCTTATAATTAACTAACTTACCTAACTTCTTTAATCTAATCAAATTAGTTAAATAGATCTTTTATTAAAGACCAGAGGAGTATTTGTTTTGTCGTTTGGAAATCTTTGCACGTGTCCAGTGGGGCCCACCTTAATTTCTTGATATTCTACGATGCAATCCTCAGTCACAACTCAACCACTGCCAGCCGCCATGGAACTGAACATATATACGTGTGAGCGTGGTAGTGATATCAAGGACATTGGGTTATCAATCTTCTATCGAGCACTTTCGCTTTCGCGTAATTGTTGGTTCCTCTCCGGATCCTACGTAAAGACAAAAAGGATTAGCTAAGATGAGTTAAAAAAATGATCTGCTCGGTAGGGCCATTTATATGTATAACCTGCTAAGTAGGGCCATTAATTCTCAAAACAAAAGATTATATATAATTGGGTTGAGAAGAGAGGAAGGGAATACTTTATAACATATGATGACCTGCCAATTAAGTAAGGCCATTAATTCTCAAAATAAAAGATTATATATAAGTGAGTTGAAGAGAGAGGAAAGGGAATTCTGTGATGACCTGCTAAGGAGGGCCACTAATCGTGAAAACATAAAATTGTATACAAGTGATGTGAAAAGAGAGGAAAGGGAATGCTTTATAATATGATCTGCATAGTAGGGCCATTAATCCTCAAAACAAAAACGATTATATATTAGTGTGAGCTGAAAAGGGAGGAAGGGAATACTTTATGATATGACGTGCTAAGTAGGGCCATTGATTCTCAACAAAAAAGATTATATATGAGTTGAAAAGAAAGGGGATACTTTATAATATGGGCTGCTAAGTAGGGCCACTAATTCTCAAAACAAAAGCGTCTATAAAAGAGAGGTGAAAAGAGAGGAAGGGAATGCTTTAGAATAGGGTGGCCTGATAAGTAGGGCCATTGATTATCAAAACTAAAGATAATATATAAGTGAGTTGAAAAGAGACGAAGGGAATACTTTATAATATGACCTGCTAAGTAGGGCCACTAATTCTCAAGACAAAACTTATATATAAATGACTCGAAAAGAGAGGAAGGGAATGCTTTATAATATGACGACCTGCTACGTAGGGCCATTAATTCTCAAAACTAAAGATTACATATAAGCGAGTAGAAAATTAAAGAGAAGAAAGGGAATGCTTTATAATATGATCTGCTAAGTAGGGCCATTAATTCTCAAAACAAAAAAGATTATATATAAATGACTTCAAAAGAGAGGAAGGGAACACTCGTTAATATGCCCCGCTAAAGTAGGGCCCTTAATTCTCAAATCAAAAAGAATTATATGAGTGGGTTGAAAAGAGACAAAAAACGGAATACTTTATAATATGACCTGCTAACTAGGGCCATCAATTCTCAAAACCCAAAAAGATTATATATGTGAGTTGAAAAGAAAGGCAGGGAATACCATGTTAACGCGAAGATCTGCTAAAGTAGGGCCACTCGCAAATGGTCACATCTCTCTGGGGCTACTGTTGCAGGCAAAAGTAGAAATACATTTGCAGACAGTAAAATCAATGTCTGCTCTCCCCCTCTCTCTCAAATCCTCTCCGTCATCAGCATGTCCTTCCCTTGCCTTTCAGATCTCTCTCTCTCTCTCTCTCTCTCTCTCTCTCTCACTCACTCATAGGCGCCAATAAACGACACAGAGACTCTAATTGCCAGTACAATCTTTTGGCTAGAAGCAGTTGAAACCATGTCCAAGCAATCTAATGCTTCAACAATCTGACTTTGCCTCTCTCCCTGGGCCCAACATTTGCTCCCACTCGTCAGGCTTCAAAGTCTCGTCATTCTTCAATTAGCTAGTGTCGAATATCTGAGTGCCTCTTCTCTACTGCAACAAGCTTCAAAGCAACTCTGTCATCTACTTGAGCAAGGTTATTTCTCTATATCTCAGAGATCCTCAGATTAAAGCCAAGCTCCACTATGAATTGTGAAAGCATCAATACCCAGAAGGTTCTTACGCCCCACACTCAGACTCAGCTCGGCTCTAACTCTTCAAGAACTGCCAATGGCACTCAAATGCCAACCACGCAGAAGGCTTTTTCCCTGGCACATACGCCGCATCCTCACACCACCACCTCTTCAAGAACTCCCACTCCAATCCCAACCCCCGTCAAGACCACACACCATGATCCCTCTCATTAAGTCCATAAACTTGTCAGGTTCGTTTTCATTATTTTTCGATATCAGTCTGAAGCACATATATGCAATGATATCTGATACCTGGCAAAAGCTTTCGCATATTGGCTATATTTTTAATATACAACTGACAAGAACTCTTTTACTTCTCGTCCGAAACTTAAATCTTTTTACCCACTCCAAATCCCAACGAAAAAGTAAGTATGACGTACAATCTCTCTCTTCTCTTTATTAGATTGTATATGCTCATCCCCGGTTTCGTTTTCATGCAGATTATGGCCGGCGGAGTGCCAGAGACATTGAAGTGAGATGGCTTCGTTAGGAAGGATACAAGTGTGTGTGTGTCGCAGGCAGAGATGAAACATTATGTGTTTGTGCTTTGCGTCTGAACTTGATTTCCATTGATCTATTGTCCTTGTTTAATTTGGTTCTATGAACATAGAAATAATTAACTTGTGGACCCCGTACTTTGAATATGACTTAGTTTCCAATATTGAAACTGGAACACATTATTTAAGACTTCAAACACGCATGACTCTGAAACATAAGCAGTCTTTAAAAAATACGTGTTTTTGTTTTACGGAGTTTATAATGTAGCTTGGTTTGTTGTAGGTGAAGAATAACTAATATTTAGAGCTATAGTTCTTTGGAACGAGTATTTTTTGGATTCATAATACTTAAATATAATTGTTTGATTAAGTGTAATTTACCTTGAGGCATCACAAAATTTGAAGCGGTTAACATATACACGAAGCGATGCGCTGATCCTATAATTCGTGTTTATGAACTAAGCAACTAAATATGATTAGATAACAAATTGCGGACGGACGGTTTCACATCATATTAACTGGGGCCCTTTTCATTGTAAATAATGTGTGTGGGTGTGTTAAAAAGGAGTCCCACGTTGCTTGGCACTGTGGGGACAATCCAGGTAATAAGTGGTCTTGGATTACTAAATGAACCAAGAGGAGAAGTAAGCTCGTATGGACAACAAACCACAGGAGATAAATCCGGTAATTTTGCCTCAACCCTTATATACAAGTCAAATGTGGTAGTGGGCACTTTATTGGAAATATCTATCTAAATTTTAATTACAATTATGTGTCTTTAATATTTGTAACTAAAGATTTTATTGGAAATATTTGTAACTAAATTTTAATTACAATTATGCCTCTTTAATATTTGTAACTAAAGATTTTATTCATCTTAAATAGTCATTAAACAAGTCAATTACTACTCGAAACTACTCATTTAATATGAATTAACTGTCATTAAGTGCATTTAAATGTGCCCAATAGGTATTGAGATTTGCAATCTGTAAAAAGGGCATGAGACAGAAGCTCAAAGGGTACTACCATGCTCTAAGCTTTCTGGCAACTCTCTTTCCTCCTCTGGTGTTCTGCCTTACTAAGTTCTTTTATCTTTTCACTGTTGTACACAGCCTGTTCTTATAGAAAGAATTCGTTTAATCCTGCAGAGTGCCGTTTCTTGCTTTGTTGGTAGTTGTGAAATAGCTTTTAAGGACAGTATCTGTAGGACACGACTTGGATTTATCATTTTCTGCAGATGTTACCGTCAATAGGATTTGCATGGTATTACAGAGGAGCTGGAAGATTTGCTGGACTTTTGGAGAATTTAGGTGTTGCCGCCAACACTTTTGTCTCTCTCTTATTTTGGTTTTATATTCAAGCCATGACTACACACTCACAATAATCTCAGCTAAATTGTGAGCCAGCCAGCCATATGCCTATGTAAAACCGTGGTTAAATATGGCTCAACCATAATTTTTGATCAGGTATAATTTTATGACTTGCGCACGAAACATGCATACACGTACAAATTCACACACACACACACACACAGATATATATATATATATATATATAAAACAAACAAAAGCATGAAATTAATAATATATAAAACGATCTGCGCTTAATATATACATGTTATATTTTATATATAAGTAGCTTAAGCATATTAAGCATAGTAACAAACTGTTGGCTTTAATTTTGAGTAAGTTTTTTTTGTTTTATTTTGGACTATTCAAAAGGAAAAAAAACCGATAATAAAAGTGTTAAAATAAATTACGCCCATCATGAAGTATGATGTGACAGTTAAAATATGCTTTGTAGTGGCTATATTTAACGTTGCGGCATAAATTATTCGTATATTACTTTAACATGCAGCTTTTGTGAGTTTTTTTATATTCTATTAGTTAGTCTAAATTCAATAAAAACTTTAGCTCATAGTACAACAGAATAATTCAATCGTTAATCAAATTCAAGATTAGGGAAAAAAGATCAATGAAATATATATCTTAACATAGAATTGCGTTTTCTTTCTACTTGGCCATGAGACCATATATTGCAATAAAATACGATACATTTTGACCAAACTAAACATACTCTGTTCATACACAGAATTAGAGAGTCTAGTAAAGTATACGATTATTTGGTCGGAAAATAGACCTACAGAAGTATTTGGCATAGATTATATTTAAGCAAAGAGGGAATTGCAGGAACAAAAACAAAGGTATTGCTACAAATGCAAGTACTGAAATGAGCCAAGGGACTCACTTTAGAGCATGATAATATGTTACAAAGAAGGCACTGCTCAAAGCTATCATCATGCTGATGACGGAGATAGACAGTACTATTAGCCCAGATAACAACTTCAATGGCCATGACTTGAGAAAATCTTGTTCTGCATAATGTGAGATAAGGATGGATAAGAAGATTAGGATGAAATAAACACAGATGCATCTGACACAGCGAATATCTTTTCTCCAAATAGTTAGGATCTCGTGTATCATTGCTGTTACTATGTTAGCACTGGGAATGGTAAATGCAACGAAAAATACTACTGTAACAATCATTGTTGAAAGGTGAAATAACCATGCGGGACTTCGCAATTCCCTTCATCTAAGACTGTGCTTCGTTTTAGCGATGCTAGAGAAATAGCAATATCACTTTTTAATTAAAATTTAAAACAATAAATAATTGTAATATTAAACAAAAGGGCGTGAGGGTGAGGGGTGGGTGAGCGGCTAAAAAATTGTCTCAAAAGGAAGCAGCATCCCGTTACGTGCGGTCTCCCTTGTTCTTGTGGTTTGGGCCCCACCCACCTTAATTTCCAAATATTCTACTACGGGACAGCCGACCCTTAGTGGGCTCATAACGACTGCCAGCCGTCATAGACTTTAAGTCCTCAACAAAAATATGTGTCCGTGGAAGGTGGGTCTGGCGGAGGAGAAAAATTGTAATATATATCCATTTAATATTTCATTTAAAAATGTGCAACATTTTCAGCTTTATAAACTCTCATTGTCCCATAAGGAAAAAAGTTAGGCAGATAGGATTTAGGAAACCATATATATTTGGTTTTTTTTTGTGTGTTAAAAAATGCATTAGAAAACAAATTTCTATAAATACTTAGATTAAAGCACATCCAGCATTTCTAAGTATTTTCTTAAGTGCATCTAGCACCTGAAAATATTTTATCGTGCATCTAGCATCTTGAAATATTTTTTAAAATGTATTTAACACTTTGAAATATATTTTTTTACATCCTGTATCCCAAAGTATTTGTTTAGATATGTCTAACGTTCAAAAATATTTTTTTAATGCATCCAACACCAAGACAAAATAAATACTTTAGGATACTAGGCGTATCTAAAAAAATATTCCGAAATGCTGAACGCGTTAAAAAAAATACTTCGGGGATGCACCTTAGCCCTATATACTTCAATGTTTATTCATTTTCTCACACACGTATAGATATGGGCATGTTATTATCCATATTTCAGTGAGATTTTTGTCACTTTAAGCTGACCGTAATAACCAACATAAACTTGATGCGTTGTTGTATTGTACATGACGCATGAAGATGTGGACCAAACACCTTTGATTTGTTCAGTTGAAGGCTTGTAAATTAGAAGAACAATGTTGTGAATGCTTTCCTTACTTGGATGCGGTCTCCCTTCATCCGATCCCTTTCTTTCAGAGCTCTCTCTGTCTCTCTATCTCATCTCCCCTTTTGCTAGGTGAATGGATGGGATTTGTTTCTTTTATTGGTTTTGATTTGATGGGTTCGGTTGATTTTCTAAGGCAATGGTCGAGGCCGAAGACCAAAAAGCTTATACACACGTAAGTTGAAAAAAAAGGACAAGGGAATAGTGCTTGTAAATCCCACCCGCAAGCGCCAATCTCAAAGGTTGTCCTACAATTGGACTCCTGTTGCATCCAAAATAAGTCAGGAATACGTGGCCACTGGTGGCAGACAATGAAATTAATATGTAGTATATTCTCTCTCTCTCTCCTCTCTCTGTCATCAGCATGCCCTTGCTTCTCCTTTCAGATTTGCTCTCTCTCTCTCTCTCTCTCTCTCTCTACGTCGTAAACGACAGATACCCTTCAAGCTTACACGGCTTCATGCATGCTCACACCACGCACGCGCGCGCACACAGAGAGAGAGAGAGAGAGCATTGTAATTTTCTTGCTGACTTGTTCGGTGGGGCGTTTTAGAGAGTCACCATAAAACTCAGAGAGCTATTTGTCACAATGTTTTACCTGATTGTAAAATTACCTAAATCTTACTTATAACTTATACAAAAGTAGTTTTTTGAGTTAAAAATATTTTATCCATTTATGTTTATGTTGTTCTTGTGCTTCTCCCTTAAGAAATTTCCACATTACTATGATTTTTAATTTAACTATATTTTACTCATTAAATATAATTTTTTCTTACTATAATAATTTAAAATTATTATATTTTGTAAATTTATATTTTTAATTATTTTTATGATTTAATAAAAATCATATTTGTTTTGGTCATTCTACAAACTAAACTTACTTATTCAATTATAATCCAAATAATTTTTTATTTTACAAATTAATTTTTACAAAAATCAATCCAAACATAAATCACATCACTCAATGTAATTTTTACCTAATATGAATTTTCTAAAATTATATTGAAAATAAATTACTTTTCTATCGCTAATCTAAATAGACCCTATATTTTAAAGAACTTGTAATAATTTTTTAATTTGTGTATCGTACATGACGCACGAAGATGCGGATCAAAGGGATAAATATGTGTGAACAAAGCTTGATGGAAGATTGCACGCTCAATTCACTGGTGTTACCAAAAAAATAAATTGATCCTTAATTTTTACATATATATATTTTAAATGCCAAGCACAAGTGATCAAGGTAGGGGTGATCATTTTCCTTTCTTTCAGATTTTTCTCTCTCTATCTCCTCTCTCTCGTCTTGATGGTGTATGGATCGGACTTGTTTATTTTATTGGTTTTAGGCTGTGTTTGGCATCGCGTTTCATGGCCTAAACGTACGTCTCCACCAGTAAAAGCTACTTTTGAGATTTTGAAGTTGTTTGGATTGACTTCTTTTTGTGATGGGCTTATGGAGTCTAATGAGCTGTTGGGCAGAAGCTACTTTTTTTGGCTTTTGGAGTGATGAGTGGTTGGGGTGAGGGACGGTGGGGTGTGCAGGAGAGAAAAAAAGAAGAAAGAGAAGAGATGATGATACTGGACATGAACAGTTTTTTTTTTTTACATTCACATGTTGTAAAAGTGGAACAATAAATTAAGGATAATTTTTTTAGTCAATACTGAACATAAATTATCGTAAAAGTAAATACTAACGTAAAATTGGGGGGAAAAAATGAAGAACCATGCTATTTTTTCATTTATTTACTTAATGTTTTTTTTTGTAAAAAAAGATATCTTTTTGTTGTGGGCTCCTGGGAGAAGTAAACTTTCGGTGCGTTTTGGGGTGCTGTGGGCGGTGAAAGAAACTGTTGGAAAATTTATGGCTGTGTTAAAATTTTTTACCCACCTGATCGTCACCCTTGCATGAATATTCTCTCACCTCAATAATAAAACAAAATCACAAGTTCACAACACACACACTCCTTCGTTGGAAAATTGTCACATTATATATATAATTCCTTTATAACAATAAATTAAATTTTCTTATTTTTAATAATTTATTTTCAGTACTTTTTTTAAAATGGCCACATTATACATATAATTTTTTTCTAATAATAAATTAAATTTATTTACTTTTAATAATTTTATTTTCCTTCTTAAAAAATAGTCACATTATATATATATATATATATCTAATATTAGATATATACTATTTAATAAAATTCATATCCTTTTAAGTCATTTTACATCCAAACTTACTTTTATATTTATCATCCAAACAAGTTTCAACTTCTCAAACTGACTTTTTTTCAAAATCCAATCCAAACATAAATCACATTACCCTATCTGACTTTTATCCAATCTCACTTCTGTAGAAGTCAGATTGAAAAAAAATGTTACTTCTCCACCGTTAATCCAAACACACCCTTAGTTGAGTTGAAAAGAGAGGAAACCCATTATTCTCAAAACAGGAAAAAAAATATATAAGTGAGTTAGAAGAGCGAGAAAACTCAGTAGTATCATTATTATTTTCAAAACAAAAGAAAATAGAAAAAATTGTGATAAGATCTCATCTAAGAGAATTAATACAAAAAGCTTTTTGAAATCATCAAATTAATCTGAAGTCCTAAGAAACTTTATTGCAAGATTTTCCATTCGTCTAATTGCCAAATTGTCTTTATCTCTTTTCTTTTAAAGTTATATTGACAATTAAAAGTATAATCGTTAATAAGTTAAAGTATAATGATTAACAACTACTGTGACTGATATTAATAATTCATGCGTTATATTTTTGTAATATGCTGAGAAAATATGTTGTTAACACCTGTCACGATAGTTGTTAATCATTGCATTTTAAGTTGTCAATACATACTTTAAAAAAAAAAGATAATTTGGTAACTAAATAAATAAAATCTCTTATAATAAACTTCCTTGGAATTTCAGATTAATTTAATATTCTAAAGAAATTTTTTTTGTATTTAATTCTATTAAATGGCACCCTATTACAATTTTTACAAAAAAAAAAACGCATAAAATCAATGGATGCTCTCTCTCCTCTCTCTCTCTCTCTCTCTCTCTCTGTGTCATCAGCATTAAGTGTGTTGCCTTTCCTTTCAGATCTCTCTCTCTCTCTCTCTCTCTACGTCGTCATCGACAGAGTCTTAAAGAAAGAAATATCATTGCCACAATCTGACTTTGCCTCTCCCGCCGTGTCTAACCCACACACTTCTTGTCATCTCCTTGAAATTTCTAATATATCCCATCCAAAGGGTTTCAGAGATCATCCTCAGACTAAAGCCAAGCTCCACTATGAATTCTGAAAGCATCAATACCCAGAGGGTTCTTACGCCAGCCACTCATAACACTCAGATCGGCTCTAACCCTCCAACAACTGCTCGTGGCACTCAAATGCCAACCACGCAGAAGGCTTTTTCCCCAGCAAATACGCCACATCCTCTCACCACCACTTCTCCTTCAATAACTCCCGCCACTCCAATCCCAACCCCCCGCATGATCTTCTCCAGGAAACCATGATGATCCCACCTCTCATTGAGCCCATAAACTTTCGCAGTTACTCTTTCTTTTTCTCCTAATGTATATACCATGTATACCTATATATCTATAACCTTTTTCATTGAGTTGACTATTGCCCGGCAGTTTTCACCTAGGACGTGATACTGCCATCTCGGCACTCCCTCCCTTTCCCATCCCTCTCCTGATGAGCTTTAACATCATCGGGTAGGAACGTTGAGAATGTTGGGAATGCATTCACAATGCAATAGAAAAAAGATTGAATGCAACAAACCTGTTATCACTTTCACACAAGATTATGTCTCATTATTATATCACCGCGCAGGATCTTTTATAGAATGCTGATAAGCTCGTGCGAATGAATACGTACAGTTGCAGGAGAAGGTGCAAGAGAAGACAGAGTGCAAATGGGAAATGCAGTGGATAAATATAGATGTAAGACAGGGCATGTGAGAAGTTCTGAAGAAGGAAGAAGAAAGTATAGTGGAGAGAGACAAAGGCTGTGGGGGAAGTGGGCAGCTGAAGTCAGAGATCCTTTTAAAGCTGCCCAAGTTTGGCTTGGCACTTTCGACACGGCGGAGGCTGCTGTAGGCATACCACAAACCTACCCGAGTTTGGCTTGGCACTTTTGACACGGCGGAGGCGCTGCCCGGGCATACCACGAAGCTACCCTGCGTTTTGGAGGCAACAAGGCTAAGCTCAGTTTCCCAGAAAATGTCAGATCCGGCAACCTGCGACCACGACGGCGGTGGTTTATTTGAGAGGTTCGGGTTCTGCAAGTACCCTTTTGTCCATTTCGACGTCCACTGAGGTGATTGTTCATGCCAAATCCCTTCACCACCATCCTTCCTGCGTTCTTGGCCGGCGACGTCTAGTGATTTTCATAGACACTCAGCTTTCAGAGCTTCTCATGAATTTTTACAATCAGACATGGTTAAGACACATCTTTTCTATTTTATTATATATAATAATTCAAAAACTCTCAAGAGAGTGGATTCCCAAAAAGCCCAACGATATACTCCTTCCGATTTAAAATATAAACTAAATTTTATTAGAGGAATTTGAGTCTTTTTATCAGATAACATTTATTTCTATCTGTGTAATTAATGAGGTTTTTTTTTTAAATTTTAACCCCCATATTTTTTTCCTTTTTGATTCATTTTAATTCACAATGAAATATATGTGTAAATAATGGTAATTTTGTCTTTTGATATGTTATTTTTATTTATTCCCATCTTGTTTGTAATTCAGCCAAATATTTTTATGTCTATGTATCATCTTTCGTTAATGGTATACCAAACAAACTTATGTAAATATCATTACATTACATTCCATTATATTGTATTACATTGCATTACGTTCCCTCAGATTTAGTAAACCAAACGGGTTATTATTCTCTTCACTAATAAAGGCATATTTAGGAGGGGAAAATACATAGATTACATATTTATTGTTTTAAACTGAATTTAACTTATTTTTTGATAATAATAAATGAATAAATTTTATCTTATATTTTAAACAGGAGGGAGTGGGTTCTTAGAATTCGGGATTGTTTTGTACGTTAAGTACTGCTTAGCTTTTAATATATCCTTTTAATGAAACTGTGAAATTGTGAAATTGTTTGATCTATGGCAAGACATATCGTGGATTTAATATTTGAAGATCTAATGGAATAGTAATTATATATAGATCCCCGCACTTATTTTTTTTGTTACAAATTAAGCCAGCGTACACATAGATATGTAACAATTTTCTTTTGCAAACTAAGAGAACCGCGTTTCACAAAATACTTATTGACCACACCACTTATTGATAAAATCGTAACTAAATTATATGTTAATCACCAGGGTTATGAAAAACCATGGTTAGTTCAACGGCAATTTTGTTAACCATTGATTAAGGCACATATGGTTCGGCCAACCACGTGCGTCTAAATTAATCTTTCCCAAATCACGGGTTAGTCACAATTTTATACCCATATTTATATCATAATTAATTCAGGCCACAACTACACACACACAAACACGCACAAAATAATCGCAGTTAAATTATGAGCGAGCCACTCATACGCATATTTAAAACCATAATTTTTTATCAGGTATAATTTTATGATATGCGCATGAAATATGCATATACAATATAAAACGATCTACGCTTAATATTTTATATATAAGTAGCTCAAGGATATTAATCATCTATAATAACAAACGGTTGGCTTTGAGTAGGTTTTTCTGTGTTATTTTCCAAACGGAAAAACTAATAATAAAAAAGTTTCAAAATAAATTACACCTATCATGAAGTATGATATTGCAGTCACACCATGCTTTGTAGGGTCTATATTTAACGCTGAGGCATAAATTATTTTTATATTACTTTAACACATTTTGTGAGTTTTTTTTTTACCTTATAGTACAGCAGAATAATTCAATCGTTAGTCAAGTTCAAGATTGGGGAAAGCATCAATGAAATATATATGTTAACATAGAATTGCATTTTCCTTCAACTTGGCCGTAAGCACATCCTATTATATTGCAATAAAATATAATACATTTTGACCAAACTAAACATACTCTGTTCATACACAAAATTACAGAGTCTAGTACAGTATATGATTATTTGGTCGGAAAAGAGACCTGCAGAAGTATTTGGTATAGGGTATATCTAAGCAAAGAGGGAATTGCAGGAACAAAAACAAAGGTATTGGTACAAATGCAAGCACTGAAATGAGCCAGGGGACCCACTTTATTAGACCATGATAATATGTTACAAAGAAGGCACTGCTAAAAGCTACCGTCATGCAGATAACGGAGATGAACAGTGCTACTAGCCCAGATATTAACTTCGATGGCAGTGGCTTGAGAAAATCTTGTTCTGCATAACGTGAGATGAGAATGGACAAGAAGATTAGGATGGAGGTTGAGGATGAAATAAGTCCAGATGCATCTGACACAGCAAATATCTGAAATGGTAGCTTCTCCAAATAGTTAGGATCTCCTGTGTCATTGTTTTTAGCACCAGGAATGGTGAATGCAGCAGAAAATACTCCTGTAGCAATTAGTGTTAAAACAAACATGCAAGACTTTGCAGTTCCCTTCATCCAAGACTCTGCTTCTTTTAGCAGTTCTTTGTGTTCTTTGGTGAATAATTCTCTAGGAGTTAGGCCGTCAGAGTTCCTCATCTCCATGAATGATGGTCGCATTATCTTCTTCACTTCCTACCACATTAAAACATGAATTTGTTACGAAAATAACAGCCTCTTAGCTTCATGAAATCATACATACACAAACCACAAGGGGAGGATCAAACCATAATAGCTCAACCATCATCTGAAAAGCTGCTCCTGAAAACAAGTCAAGTCGGGTTTGCGGTGCTAATTTTGCAGCAAAATGCAATAAATTGCATTTGTCAGTGCTATCCACAGAAGAAACTATGGAGTTCATGTCTGGGCCTGTTTCAAGTATGAGGTTGAAGATACTAGCATGGCGATGCAAAACAGCAATGTGTATTATACTTCGGTTTCTGCCATCCTTTTCCGTCATCAAATCAGGGTAGGTGCTCAAAAGCTCTACTAGAAGCTCAAAATTTCCAACTTCAGCAGTATTGAATATTACTTGTGAAGGTTCTCTTATGAGTCTCGTCATGCTTGACTCATCTAGAAGAAGAATTTCATTCCAAATATTCCTGACAAGCTCAATAGCCAGATCCTGCTTCGCACCTGGAGCAGTCTAATTACGTAATAAAGAAGACAATGAAAAAAAGAAGATCTTTTTCAAAAAACCAATTCTTCAAATGATAACATATTTATAGCATTTGCAATATTGCTGTGTTTTCAACCCAGCAGTTCAGAGTTTAATCCTTCCCACCTCGTAGCATAAAAGTGTGGCGTAACTGTATTGACACTCAATCCTAAAGTGCATTCAAAATGAAGGATAAATTAGATATTGCACTATAGCTATAGATGACCTTACAGAAAAACTGCCACATTGCAGCTTGATGTTTTTGAGTTGAGTTTGTCCTTGGAAATCTATTCCTAGTCTTACCCTTGGATGAATACATTTATTTATGGGTCAAGCATCCTTGCTTTGTATTTTCCTTGCATCAATAGTTATGTGTAGGATGATTGGAGTACTTTGTGTTTTAATATTAGATTCAGCCTATGCTGGCCATCATGAAAATAAGAATAAGCAAGAACAGAACTGTTTTCTTCTTGAGAATCTTTGAAGCAGGAAGTGATGGTAACAGGAATATTAAGTATTTCTTCTTCTGCTCATTAAGTAACATAAATGGACCAAATAATTAAATAGTTTAGTTTTCCTGATAGTGTTGATTGTAGTCACTTACTGGACTTCATGATCTGTTTTTGATGTGCGGGACTCTGGCAACCAGAACTTGAAGGCTTTCGAGCTAACACATGTAAAGCTGTACCATTGTCTCCATCATGAGCTAAAGCTAGCTCTGGCCTCTCTTGCAGCAGTAACAAGGCTAAATCTGCAAAATGTTCCAATAATGATTGAGTTGCAAATTCTAATGCATACATAATTTTGGTGCCTATCTGTATACGCTTCAACTTCCTTGGTTACAATTCGTACAATGCTTTAGATATGTGTACCTAAGTGAGGTGCTTATGGTTCACACATTACATCAAGTGCAATCATACATATGAGTAAGAAGCACGCAATTTTGAGAAAAGGTGAAAATGATGTATTGAAACAGTCAATTATTTGCACTTTGATCAGTCATTATCAGGCCAAAAAAGATCAGTCATCAATTGCAGGATAGTACACCTTGTATATTGAACTTTACCAACTGACTTGAGAAAAATGAGGGCCAGTGTGTGAGCTTCATGTTTCTAGAGAAATCATATTCTAGCCCTCCAATGCTTGTAGTAAACATGACTTGACTAGTCTCTCCAAGTTTACTGTGAAAGTTAGCTTGTCATACCATTTAGCACAAGCATGAGCAAAGACTAGTGTAAGGAGTTTATAGAATAATGAAAAGAGATGTTTACTTCAAGCTTAGTTGCTGTGATCTCTTTTTTCCCCATGATCTTCTGATCAGGAGCAAATAACAATAATATATTCATCAACTTTTAGGCTTCGTTTATTTAATGAGCCCTTTTTGTCAAAACAGTAGTTGTTAGAGAAGAAACGTCTGGCATTAAAGGGCTCCAAGAATTAATCAGAATATGCGTGCCTCTGTTTCACCAAAAAAACGATCTCACCTGCCCCACAGCCACATCATTGCAATAACTATATATGGTTTGAAAAAACACGACATCCTTTAACACTAATAACTTTTGCTTTACAAGACATACATCATTATATAATTTACTTCTGTTCTGGTGCTTTTTTTTTCTTGTAGGTGTGCTTCGGCTCTTTTGAGATAATCAATCCCTCCCCTTTAGTTTCGCTGATTCATGCTCTTTCATCTCTTGTTCCGTTCCCTTCTCTTCCCAACAACAAAAGATACTTCACCTCAGCTTCGCTTGTCTTTTTCTCTCATCTCAGCCATGAACATACATCATTATATGATTTACTTTTCTCAAATATGCGCAGCTTTAACACTTGTGAGTTTTGCTCACTGAACCATAATTATTACACACGTCATTTTGGCATAATCCAATTCAACATGAACACCACCTACACCTTCCCGCTCTTTATCTGTATATCCAACTTCTTTTTCTTCATCTGTAATTATTTCTGAGTACTTTTTAATTTTTGGGATATATATGAGGGTGAAGGGGAGAAGGAGACAAAGAAGGCTATAAGTGGCCAACAGAAAAAGCAGCATATATAACACTTGTTTTGTGTCTAGGTTTGATTTAATTTGTTGTGCTTGCTGCTTGCTCTAAATCTTGTAGATAATGATTGCTCAGGACTTGTCACCATGCCTCCAAATTCCATCTATCTTTATGTATCGCCTTTTCAAATATTGTCTAGCTTTAACTTTTTAATAATGCCATCATGACCTTTTTGTTTTTTCCAGCAAAATGTTGAAATAGATAAATTAATGTTTGTTTCCCCTTGGGGATATATGTTTATTAGTCAAGCTGATCAAGTTTTGTTAGTTTCAGTTGATGACCTTTCTGGTATGTTAAAGCAGCCAAAATTAAATTTTTCCTGTATATAAACAACTAAATGGCACTTAAAATAAATCAGATTACTAAATAAATAAAGATATCAGAAAAGGCAACTCAAAATTAGCCCCAATCATTTTTTGAATATGAAACAAAAGAGCCCATATGACATAAACCCAACAGATCAATAAAGAGGCAAAATTAAAACGGAAGAAAGAAATCAGTTTTGTTAAAATATGAACAAAAATTAATGAGTCCAACTGAAAATGTCGTTTAATGGGTTGCCGCAGGCACTAAACCAGAAATGTTAGAAAAATAAATTTGATTTTTAATATAAGAATTAGATAATAAATTTATAAATATTAAAAAATTAATTAAATTAGTTATTAGTAATAAAATGATCTTGTCTTCCTTAAAATATCCCTATTAATCATGTACATTGAAACTATTTTTTATTGGAGACTCCTTAACACGTGCAAGCATCACAGGAATTACTTGGAAGTAAAATGAATAAATATTAGAGGCAAAATTAATTAAGATCTTATATTTAAAACTAAATTAAATCTCCAACTAGCTCTTATATTAAGCATTAAGATAATATTAATTACCTAATTTGTTTTTCAAATTAACCTCCTAAGTTCAAAGTGGTAGACAGTAGCAATTGACACGTAGACTTCCTCAACAATCACTTGCTTATTAATTAACTCATTATACATACTCATTTCCTTTAATTTTCCAACACTTTTCATCGACGAACATGGACACCTAGCTTGACTCGCCATATATGCATATAAATACAGGTATCTGATTCATAGGTTTCACAGCAGACCGTAGCTATCTATTCATCAAATTATAAGCAATCTTTTGAAGAAGAAGAAGCTTAGCTTTGTGAAGGAAGGAGCAGTATGAGCTCTCAACCACAGGGCTCCAATAATATAAGAAATGGCACATCAGTTCCTGATAATCAGGGTATCTTTAGCCCAAATTATGAAAATCAGGGAAACCCTACAGCATCTGGCACTCAGACCCAGGGCTCCAATATAAGTGATGGCACTTCAATCCCTAATGGTCAAGATGTCAGGTCCCCCACTGGTCGAACACCATGACCCTCTTCATTTTATTTTCAGGTTCATATACATTTATTCCTTTCTTTATTCATATAAATCACTCTTTCCATTAGGAAAAACTGATGAGTTATGCGTTAATTTAACTTTTTTTTATCAAATTCTTGGTTTCAAATTCAAGACCTCCAAATCAAATCTTCATGATGAGCTTGCGATGAAGGCTGAATTTGATTCTTATTATTAGGTTCTTAATTTAATTTGAACATGACATATGAAGATGAACAGGTCCTTGACACACACACAGTTTGCGTTGCAATAAATGAATTAACTTTCACATATTTGCTATATTATTAAAGAATTTTGTAGTATTTTAAGTGCCTATACAAACAGCTTTTTCAGATTCTCATCCTTCTTGTAATTAACCTTACTCCAAAGTGCAAAGAGATCATAATTAAATCTTGTTTATATCTGCTTATCTTAAATACTTATAAATATTTTTATGTAAATCGAGATAAAACTTTCCTCGTATACATAGTTATTACCTTTTATTTTGTAAATTAGCCATGTCTTGTAACAATGTTGTTATTCATCATTTTTGTATTAATGTCTGCCCTCAATCTCATTCTGGTTTTTATTTTCATGCAGATGATCATCAAGTGCCGGTCTTGATAAAAGAATAAAGGAAGCAAAATATTATAGCGCAGTTCTATCATAATTATATAGCTAGCAAGAATAAGAATACTATGAAAAATATTATTCAACTATTCTTTTTGGTTTTGTTTTGCGTCTAGAAATGATTTGTTGTTCTTGTTGCTTCCCAGAAATAATATACAAAGTCAAGTGTCTGAGTAGTTTCACCTTCGAGGATGTCTTCACTCTTGACATGTACTCTTAGAAGCAATTAACCATTGTTATTATATTATTAAAATTAATGAATGTGTTGCGTAATTTTGTCACATCCCAAAAATTTTTACCTAGCTATAAAGGATTCAAAATTAGGACAAGAGTCAATGTAAGAACTAGATGGGGAGATGAAACAACTTTTGATGTGAAATCCCGATAAGGTCCGGGCTAGCATTTTTGTAATTATCAGTCTAGGAAGGACAAAACGGAAAAATTTGAAAAAAATTCTAGAAAATCCCCAAAAAATAGAAAAAGTGTAGAGTAGAGGTTTTGAAAATTCGGTTGAGGCGCGAAAGATGGAATTTCGGTGAAAATTATTTATTACGGAATTTCCCATAAACAAAAGTTTTTCGGGAAAATATTAGAAAATCAAAGAAAATAGTTATTTTAATTAGTTAGAGGCCTCAATAAATTTGGGATATTTATGAAAAATTAATAAAAATATTTATTTGAATTTATAAAATTAGTTTTAGGATTTTTAAGTTCATAAATTAATTTTAGAAAATTAATTTTCCCTCAGAACTAACGATAGAAGTCTAATCGGAGAAAATTCAAAATAAATACCTAGAGGTGGCAAAAAATTCTGAAAATTTTCAGATCATGCTCCCATATTAAAATGTAAATTATCACAAAGAGAGATAAATTTTTAGAGGTCTGAGAAAAATTATGAAAGGTTACTAGTGAATAGTAACCGATAAAATTTTAAATTGGTTTGAGATAGTGATTTGGTTTGTGGGCCATCTTTTTGGACCAGCCCAAAAAATTTGTGAGGCCCACATTGAGCCCAATTTTGTGCAGAATCTGGAGGCTTCAACTAATTAAAGGAAAATGCAAAAATTAGGGGATAATTGTATGGAGAAATCTAGATTATGGCCACATGGAGTGATCTGAATATTTTGGATACTTGATGGCTGCCACCTACACCCTTGAGGTGTCCCAAATTTTGGCCAATTGAGGGGAAAAATATCAGACCAATTTTTCTATAAATACCCGTAGAAAATATCAAGAAAATGTTGGAAAATTAGGAAAAATAAGAAGAGACCCTGTCACTGTTTATCTAGCCCCTTTGTTCAAACTTTTTGAGGTGTTTTAGGAAAGAAATCATCCAACACACACCAAGAAAACATTAAGGTATGTCTAAGCATCATTATCCCTAAGTATTATATTGATTGGATTAGGATTTTTGCTTGGAAAAATACTGAAAAATTCGGTTGGGATGTGTGATGCTTAAGAAAGAATAGAAACCTTAATAATCAAGTGGAATAAGGAAGATTAAATGGTGTATGAATTGATTTTTGGAAGAAAACCAAGTTAGGGTTTTGGTTCTTCATTTTGGCTAGCATTGTTCATAGGGAAGGAGTTTGTTTTCCATTGATTTGATGATTCCAATAGTTTTAAAATATGTTTTTGTGTAGGGATATGTTATTGGAAAGTGTTTGAAATCATTAGAATCAAAAATAAAAATTTTGGAAACATAGAGCCCCTTATTCGGCCAAGTGAAGATCACGGGGAAGGAGTGTGAATTTCAAAAATCCGATTGCACCATTGGATTCCTCATGAAAAATTGTGTAGGACTGAATCATGAGATGATTGATTCTAAAGAAGGAATCATTTTGTTAAAAATTAAAGAAAAGGGGGGAAATTGTTAATTAAGTTAATGTTAAAGTGTTGGAATCAAATTGTTTTGTGATTAATATGGTCTATGTTTATGCTTGGTTTAATAGGCATTGAGAGGAGGAATTAAGGAGAAGCATTGCTCTTTGGAGTAATCATTTGGACAAGCTTTTAAAAAGGCAGCTTTGAGTTATAATTTGATTGTTTATCTTACCTATTTGTTGTGATTTGTTATTTGCTTGGATTGGAGGAACTGTGTGGTGATTTTGATTGTTTAATTGACATTGGTTATGCTTTGGCCAAGTGCTTTGTGATATGTCGATGTGGATAATATAATGTTCCTCTCCTTGCGTGATATTTGGTATGAATTCCTATGAGTTGGAAATGGTTTAAATTACATGACATGTCATAATTAAACTTGCACTGATTTACATGATAATTATAATTCACATGATACTAAGATTTCTTTGAAATATCACTCTTCCTATGTCATTTTATCCACTAATTAGGAAGTGGATCAGCATGGAGCAAGGGAAAGAATTGGCCTTGGAATGAAATGGCTTTATGAATATTATGCTATGTTAGAAACTTTTATCAAGTGTGCTAAACTTTATGTTGACTTTATGATAAGTTATGAATGATATTTTGATGTAAATTATATTGTTATTCCATGTTCCAATATTGGAATTATACTTGATGCATTGTAGAAAGAATGTCGATGAAGGAAAAATAGGAAATAAATTAAGAAAGTGGTAATTAGGGGATAAAAATTTCCTAAAAAGTATCAAACTTGTGACATATAAAATAATAAAGAATTGTTGGATTTTGAATCTGATATTTTGCAGGCTAAAGGATCTCATTTTTAGCTTTAAAACAAGTGGTAATTCATTAAAGTTGGAGTTGTGTGCTAAGAGTTATGCCCTTCTAAAGTTGGGCAAAAATACTAAAAATTTGAAAATTTATCAAATGAATATTATACTTTGATGAATTTCCTAGAATTATTCTGGATGGGATTGGACCTAATGATTATTTTTCCTCCATAGAACTCTTAGCAAGCTTCGTGTGAAAATTAGAACCACATCGTTTTGATTTTTTTAGATTTAGTTATGAATTTTCAAAGTTAGCCCATTTTCGGATGAACAGTATACAAACAGAATGAATAGTAAAAATCTAAAATTCAAAATTTTTCATCCGAAAATATTATGAAACGACTTATATTAGTTCCAATTAACGTATAATGGGATATAAAGAGAGGTGTGACAAATGTAATTTAAATTTCAGTAAAATTCAAGAGATCAATTATTGTAAACAATTGGCATGATATGACCTTAACCTTCAAATCCTAAATTATCAAAACAAGAATGCTTATTTGTTAAAATACGCATAACAATAGTAAGCTACAAATGTAGATTAATTCCCCAGGCCGGTAAAATTAAAACCACTAATCGTTTTTTGTCAAAAGATAATCTTCTCCATTATTCATATAGCTGATTTAATTTGTTGGGTTTTCCTTGTTTCACTAATTTGGCGGAGAGAGAGGGAAAATTTTTGCGTGTGCCTTATTAAATCCAAAATGCGTTATTTTAAAATTCCAATGCTTCAAAGTGCCATTCTGTATCCTAACTTGGACCCATTCTGTATCCATAAATATAATGATAATTGGACCATGGACTCAATCTTCCCGAATATTCTCAGTCACCAAAACTGTGGCAATAGCAATATAATGTTTAAATCTGTCCAATCATAAATAATTATTTTTACATTTTGATGGAGTGAAAAATTTTCTTATGCATATTTTTAATACCAATATAAAAATATATCCATATACTACCTCCGGTCTCACATGACTCACTAATCAATTTGTACTTCCATATAATATACGAAAGGGAGTGGGGGCCCACCTTTGTTGACCTTCCAAATCATATACGACGTTTTTTAAAATTAAATGGCTACCAAATCATATAACAATTAATAACTTTCCCAATTACTTTCTCAATAACGCACACACGAATATGATATACTATATATACATATATAATTATTTTCGGCTGAATTTTTTAAAGCATAAATTTCACCTGTAAACTCAATGAAATTTCATGCGCCACATAAGTAAAACTTTTTAGTTTAGAATAATGTTTATTTGAATTAGAAAAAGAAGAAAGCACATAGTAGAAGTCGACTTGTTTAGAACACAAATTTAAAAAAATTTATTATTTGACTAATTCAAACGCAGGAAAATGGTAGCTAGGATTCACCGTCCGTAGAAATGAAACTAAATAAATGCGTTGAATGATCAATCTTAAATTTGCAATCCTAATCCTTTAGACAAATAATTTATTTATCAAAATATAGATAACATCAATAATATGACTAAATGATGAATATTTTCACCACCGAGGTATGCGAAGCTCAATTTCTATTTTTCAATAACCACAAGATCACGTATAGGATGTATCAATAATTATATTTTATTCTTCCAGGTAATCAATACATGTCATACATTTCGGACATTCTTAATTATATATGTTAATATATTTATCATAATAGGATTTATTTATTTGATGCATATATTTGTCAGTTTACTGATATTCGTTTAATTTAAATTTAATCAATTTGTTCTTAAGCCAAAAAAATTTTTAATTTGTTCGTTTGACCGTAGGTCTGATTGATTTGATGGATGTCGTTACAATTTTAAAAAACAATCTCCTTGATCTTTGTTGTTTTGTTTATAAACTTTTGTTGAATAAATAAAACTTTGTCTCCAACGCTACCAGAAAGGGACGTTCAATATTTTGTCTTCCTAGTTTAAAATATATACTATTACACATATGGGTCAATATTTTATTAACAATATATGGCAAAAAATTATTTTATTAACAATAATAATACTTTACAATCACTAATTAATTATGTTTTACTATATTGAGCATGAAGCTCGATGCAGATCAAATGTTGTACTGGAGTATATTATATACATGTATAAAATGTTTTTAATCGTAGGGATTGAGACAACCGTTCCTTTAAAACCCATTTAGATCAAAATTTTCAATTTATTCGAACGATTAACCATGATAGAAAAGAAGAAACCTTAAAATTTTAAAATCGCTATCATGGTTAAAGGAAATAAACTTATATTACGAGCCACATCAATCGTTCACTTGGGCCTTGGACTTTCAAAGTCCAGAAATATCATTCAACCATTAGCCCAAACCAAACTTATATTTTCAAACGTACAAACTGATAAATCAGTTTAATATAAACTATAGAGCTCATTAGTCAAAATTCAACACTTTCAAAGGAGCGTTACATGCAGAGTCTAAGATGTCTCGGGCCTCCTCGCGGCCCTATCATACCAGATAGTAGTAATTAAAAGTATTCTTTTACATCATGATAGTAGATGAGCCCTATATGGCAATATATAACAAGTCAGCACATAGAACAAAAGCAAGGAGGCTATAAAAGCTATAACAGCACACTATGCCTTCGGAGCCTTCCCTAATGGGCCACCACCTGAACTATCACCTGAAGATAGTAAAAACCACGGGGTGAGACAAACGCCTCAGTAACCAACTTTCCAACTCATCATACACACTAACACGTGCCCATGAGGTGTCAAGTGGGATTAATTCTCAAAAACATAGATATATAATTTCAATCATCCAAACCCTCACTTTGGGGGTTATCACACAAGCCACATAGTCTATCCCTCACTATGGAGGATTAATCAGACATATAGGCCTATCCCTCACTTTGGGGGACGAATAAGAAGCCACAAAGGCCTATCCCTCACTATGGGGGACGAAGGAAGAAACCAACCAATGTGCACCAATGGCGGCCTTACCACGTGGTAGGATAGCGCTTAATCCAAAATCCAAATAACAACCAATCATTCACACTATCATTAAAAATATCTTAATCTTTTCTCAGTATAATATATAAGATATAAATCATATATATTTTCCAAACTTCTCAATCACAATTCCAAAAATCTCACAAGACAATTTTCATAGCTCAACAGATATAATATATCTACTCGAATTCCAAATAGCAAATATTATTCAAAAATAGGAAAATACTCACAAACAACATATTAGCACATATAACAAGTGAAAAGTGGTTACCTCTCACCAAAGCAATACTAAGGATTACCACAAGGTCAATCCTTTGCTCAACCAATAATTAATCTACACAATTAATATAACCACATATTAATATAAACTAATTAATTAATTACACTTCTTTATATTAGTTAAATTTCTAATTTAATTAAATTTTTATTCTAAAGTCCCGCAACTCTCATAACCCAAAAATTATTAAGTATTTTAGAAACAACTTAAATTTTCTAACAACCCAAATTATTTATTTACCACCTCCAAATTATTTACCTTAATAAAAAGGATTTTCCACAATTTCTAAATATAAAATTATTATATTCTAAATTCCAAAAATCTCATTTTAAGTTTAAACCTCAAAATCAAACTCTTAAAAATTTAATAATACTTTAAATATTTATAACTAAATAATATAATCAAAACTTTAATGGTATAACTACCATATATATATTTCCATAAATAATAAACTTTTTAGCTACAATAATTATTTTAAAACCTCCAGTCACCCAATAAATAAAACTAAATCGATTAAAATCTCAATAATATATCAAACAATCCAAATAAATTATTTAACTTAAATTTAATCGGTAAAAATATGGTATATCCCATAAATGACAGATTTTCAACTAAATAAATTAATTTAAATACTAAAACTAACAAATAGACAAATCTAAACCGATTAAAATTAACAACTCATTTACTTCTAAATTTCTATAGTCATTTTTGTCAAAACTCAATACTTATATCATATATAAGTCTCAAAATTTTCTCCAATCACTATAGTAATAATGTAAATAGGAAGCTCAAAATATACAGGAAATATTCATAAAGAAAGTTTAATAAAAGGAAGTAATTTTATATACCTAAAATATCTTCAAAGCTTGCCCTCTCTTTTACCAGTATGCTCCTCTCTCTCACACATTCTTCAGCTCTCTCTCTCTCTTCTTCTTGCGCCTGCGGGGGAAATGAATTGTGGGGGGTATTTAACACCCCCACACATTTATTGGGGGAGGGGGTTTTTCAAACTCAAACCCCCAACTTTCCACCGATTTCTGTGGAAAGTTGGACTTTTTTTATTTTATATTATAATAAAATATTATTATATTATATTATATTATTTTTCAATTATATATATTTTGAATTTTTTTTTTGGGTCTAAATAAAATTTAGGATATTACAAGGATCGCATAATTAAACAAATTCAGATTAACCGGAAAAAACATTTAAATAGGAATTATAGATAATATTTAGATTCAAGTCGGTAATTAAGAAGATTTTCTTTTGTTGGCAAAAAAAAAAAAACAATTTTCTTTTGCAAACAATTAACTGTTTACTATCTAGTGATATTATTATATAATTATTATACAATTAATTAAATAATCATCCATTTTTTCTACTATATTCTCCAATATTAAGTTCATCTTTGATTTTTTTTTAAACCCTTCTCAGACGTTTAGGAAACGCGTAAATTAATTAAGTTATATGAGGGACTATATATACACAAGTATGATTGGCATAACACTCGGCATGCATATCGTGATTACGTCAGAATTTTCCTGTTTATGCTTCTATCGTAAAACACACTCTTTCGGCCCTAAATATAAAATTCATTTTATAATATAAATTATATTATAAAATGGATTTTATATTTAGTTACAGAGGAAGTATAATAGTATATATGTTTATCTTTTACATACAGACTATTGAATATTAGACACATAAATAAAAACGAAATAAATTGATGTGAAAATTCCAACACATAGGCTGTGAAAATATCCTCTCTTTTTTTTTTTGAAAATTCCTTCTGAGAAGAAAATTATATGAAACTGAGATGTACAATATTTTTGGCAGTAAATAAAAGAATAGGAAAGAGACAGGCCAATGCTTTGAGAATTTCCGGGAAGCTGTGACGAAATCTCCTGTAATCTGTTTCACTAACTCAAACTCAATCACCCAAAAATTAAAAAACCATTAATATTTTATTTTGTGAGTTTCCAATTCATTTGCTTGATTGATTCTGCCTATTTCCAGCTAACCATATCCATATGTCAATTTAAAATCTTTAATTATTTTCTACAAAATGACAGTTGAAAAGACATTAAGGAAATAGGTATATGGATTAACAGTTGAAATTTTTTTTATTAGTTAATTCAGACGCAAATTTCGGTTGTTAAAGAAAAAGATCTCTAATTTTATATGATTCTAATTCTGTGGTCATTGTGATTTGGAAAAGGCGTAACTAGATATATAGTAGTTACGCAATAATTTCTCTAATTGTCTATAATACCCAAAGCATAAAAAATAAACATAAAAAACCCAGCCATAAATTAGGGTGAAAATTCCACCTCAAAGTCGGTCGGTGATGATGTTGAAATTTTGAGCCTTTTGGAAAAGAAAGGTTTCAAAATATGCAAAGGTCAATGGAATGAGAATTCTCGATAACTTGTTGCAAAATCTCGTAGTCGTTTTATTTAACCAATAAAAAATAACTAATTATTGTATTTTAAATATTTCCATTCTTTTCCCCCTTCTCTTTCTACACGGAGAGGATAGAAGTCATCGATACAAATATATAAGTTGCACCATTCATCGTTTAAAAATAATTAGCGTACCTAAATTCTCAAATTTTATATAATACAAAATAAAAAATACCTATTTTTTTCCTCATAAATTCCACAAAAATTAAAAATGCAACGGTAACAAAATACACAAACATAATTAATTAGATATACACTCATATAAACGTAGACAAATACATCTGTATATATCCGCAACAACATTAAAAGCCTTACATAATTATCTGCGTAAGTGGGGATTGTTTATATGGATCCTATGACACTATTTTGCTTTGTTTAAAATTAACTTCTTCAATAAGCCATTGACCAGTATAGTAGTTACAATTTATATAAAATCTCTCCCTCTCTCTCTCTCTACATATAATATAAAAAATCTAATAAGCTACAGAAAAAGATTACGAGACATGTTAGTTGACGGGTATATATAAAAGTTCACGGCTTTTAAATCAGACGCGGCGGAGACCCAAGACGACGCTGATAAATTACAGGCAGGCGCACGCACCTACAACGAAGACATGGCCGAGTTCCCATCCGGAAAGGTCAAAAATACCACTGCGACATCACGTCGAATATGGGCAAGAATGGAACTTGGAAAAAGCAACGTCGTAACCTCATCGATACAGAGCAGAAACATGCAGAAAAATTCCTAAACCGCGTTTTCAAAGTCATTGTCTATGAGACGGAGTTTCAATTCTATGCGACTCATTGATCGATCACACTTACGTTAACCATTTTCGTATAATATGGGTGTGTGTGTGCAGAGAGAGAGAGACGCCCCCACACACGCACAGGTGGCCTAAGATTTTGATTAGCGTGTGCCCTAATCTAACGCTGGTTTTAATTTGCCGACTACAGTAATGAATTAATTCGTATACAAATTAATGTCTCCACGTAAATATCTTACCAATCAATTGGTTATTTCCCATTAATTTCCTTCTTTCAACGTTGGACCATACTCCTTTAGTCTTATTTATAAGTCACTTCTAACATGTTTCACATAGGCTAAGAAAAACCTTAAATTTCATTAATTCTCATTTAAAATTTAACAATTTCTTAATTTTATCCATATTTAATATGTATTATATCTCATATAGAGACAGTCAACACAATAATAAATAAAGGATAAAATTGTATATTTATAAAAAAAAATTTCTCTTAGTACTTTATAAATAGAATAAAAAAATATTTTTTTTCTCTGTCCTGTAAATAGAACCAAACGAGTATTACCTTACCTCTCTCTCTCTCTATAAGTATTTGATCGATCCTCATTTGACAGTATTCATCTGAAAGGACCTTTCTGAAATCCATGTCCCTATACTTTGTTGCTTGTTGTACGGAATCTTTGAATAATAAGATAAAGTTCGGTACTGTACGTGGAATCAATTAGTTCACTTTTTGGAAAAAGGAAGTTTGTCTTTGTATATAGTATATGCACTTTTCTTTTTTCTTTTTGGCCATCTAATTTTTTTTTATTTTTGGTTGCATCAACTTGAGGGCAACTTAATGTTTGAAAAGTCTACCATGCCTTTGGCCTACAATTTAAAGGCGACTGGATGAGTCCTCTTTTTATTAAAGAAAAAAAAATACAAGTATAACATTCAAATACATAATATTACATTCTTCCTTCCTAATTGAAGGGCATTTCCGGCAATAACTTAAATGATGAGTTGAATCATTCAAACATTCCAAACATTCACATATATATAGTATTTGTATTTCTCATTTATTATTATTGGGTATTTAATTTCACCTCAGTAAATTAAGTTTAACCACCACAACTTTACCTAATAGGTACTTCTGAAATACGTTTCAATTAGCTGGCCTTATTTAATTAAACTGAAAATTCTGTTTGCACATGACAATTGGGTCAAATTTACTAGACTTTTAATCTAGAAACTGCTAGAGCAAGCGACGACAAGAAAGGTTAATATGGAACCCACATGATCTGTTTGTAAGAAGAACTCAAGCTCGATATATATCGAAATTAGGCTATGCCCAGAATTGAATTACCCAGGCTTTCCCCCCCTTAAATAATTGATTAATTTAGTTGTTCTATTTTCAATATTCGATACATCACAATATCCAAATAAACATGTATATAGGTATGATATATTATTCCTCAAATTTTCTTGTATTTTAAAGGTGTACAGTTGTTGTCCTTTTTTATTGTTTTATTTTTTCTCATTCAATTTTATTTTAATTTTGATGCAGCATGTGAAGTGCCGTTGATATTGGGTTAGGCTTGAAAAGGAAGAATGGGAAGAAAAAAACAGCATACACACACAGAGGACAACTACGTACACACACCACACACACACACACACAATTTATTCATTTTCTTAGTTTGTTCACTTTGCCTCTAGCTAGCTAGGTAGTAACCTAGATTACCAGAAAGAGTTGTAATTCTTCAATTTGGTTGTTGTTTGCTTTTACGTCTGGATTTGACTTAGCTTGTATTGAGCAATCACTTCCAATAATGGAAACAGTATCCATTTGAAAGGACCTTTTAGAAATCTATGTCCCTTTACTTTATTTGTTGTTTATTGTATGGAATCTTGGAACAAGATAAGTTTGGTACTGTACCGAGAATAATCAATTTCACTTTCAAGGTGAAGTTTGTCTTTATAAATATATATAGCATATGCACTTTTCTTTTTTCTCTTTTTGGCCATGTATAGTATATATCATAACTTTACCGAATTACTTCTCAAATACATTTTACTTAACATTGTAGTATACCATGAAAACTGGAAAGTTGACGTATTAACTATTTCTCTGTCCTATAACTAGTCCTATTTATAGGACAGAGAAAGAAGACATTTTTTGGTCCTATTTATAGGGCATTAAGAGAAATTTTTTGTATAGATGTATAATTTTACCCTTTATTTATTATTGTGTTGATTTTGTTTACATAAGATATAATATATATTAAATAGGGATAAAGTTAAAAAGTTGTTGAATTTTAAATGAGAGTTAATAAAATTTAAGGTTTTTCTTGGTCTGTGTAAAACATATTGGAAGTGACTTCTAAGCAAGACCAGAGGAGAATAATAAGAAACCCTTTACTATTTAAACTGCGAAAATTCTGTTACACATGACAATTCGTTCAAATTTACTGGACTTTGAATTTCGAATTTTATCAACAAAAAAAAAAAGAATTTAGAAAGCAAGAGACGATTTAATAAGAAAAACTCCAATACTTGACATATTGAAATTAATTTGCTCATAGCAATAAATTAAGGTGAGGCCTCCCACCACGTACGTAATCGGTGATAATGTACATAGAATTTTAATAATGTTGAGTCCTAATTCTGAAAAGAAAGTTCCACGAAACATATGTAATTATGTAAAGTTGTGGAACCAAATTAAAAATCTATATAAAATTAAAGGGCCAAATATATAATTTGGCCTATTTTTAAAATAAAAGAACGGTCTTTTTGTTAAATCCATGTCGGCGTACTTTGTTGTTTATACTTTATATATTATGGAATCATTGGAGTCAGATAAAGTTAGGCACTGTACGTAGAATCAATTTCATTTTTAAGAAAATTTCTTTATCGTTTATGCACTTTGAAGCCTCCATTTCTCATCCAGAAACAAAGTCACATTTTAGCCTTCTCACAAACATATAGCAACACAACACGATCAGTCAGAAATGATCTTTTTCTTCTTTCGGGTAAAAATTCAAAAATGGGTTCAGTTAAATATCTAAGGTTAAAAAAGTAAACACAGACCGACGAGTTTGTTCTGCTGGAAGAAATCAAATAACAATATATAAAAGCATAAGGAATTTGAAAAACGGATATCAATCCTCAATATATGATATGCACGCCTCTCATATAACTAAAAGAATTTGAAAGCCTTATTTTATAAAACTGATAACTTTATATATTGTTGGACTTAGCCTGATCCACCCTTGGTGGATAAGGCCCAAGCCCATAAGATTTGAGATCTAAAATATAACAAACTAAAAATTAAGGGTTGCTATCTGTAAAAAAAAAAAAAAAAAAAACCCTTTTTGTCTTTTTGGAGGGAATGATTTTACAGTTTATGTTCAGTTTTTCAAGAAAAAAAACTGAATAAGGGAATTAGGCGTACGTGGGGTGAAAACACACAACTCAGAAGAACCCTCTGCACTCTCCTCTCTACCTATTCTCTCATTCTCTCTTCAAAGGTGTAGTTGCTGCATAACAAAATATGACTCCATCTATGTGATCGGATTCTGTGCGGACATTGAAAATACTCACATACATTCCAGGTATGCCAGAAACTCACATACACAATTCTGGGCTCCTCTAATTCTTTAATTCTGACTCCGTCGGTACCCACGCCCTAACCCTTCTTTACCATCTGATCTCACTGTAATGAAGTTTTTAATTGAGGCTCAAGCAAAAAACAAGTTTTTAATTGTGCCCTTCGATTTATTTAGTTTTGTGGAAGTTATAACAATAGTAAGTGGGGGAATTATTCCGTTAGATCTTCGAATTAACAATAAATAGACTAGTTTATGCTGTAAGTATCATTAGAAGTTGAAAACAGAGATATAGTTTTAAAAGAGGAGACATATCGAATGCGGCGTCTGTTTTCGACTTTTTGAGTGCGGCTATGTGCACAAAGGCCAGATTTGATAGACTCTCAACTGCCTTATTTTATTCAAATGGTTACAAAAAGTACAAGGAATAACAGATTTACGAATGAAGCAGCTGCCAAACGAATATTATTAACTAACTCCATTGTTTCTTCTAGACATAACAAATAAACAAATCAAACATAGACATAAAAACGAACGAATAAAGAATATATAATCAAACATATAGCGATGTGCCCTGCATATATATGCAACTACTTCGATTCTCCCTCTACGTAGACCCACTTAACTCCATAATCACTGGCGTACGCTTCATCCGCAACATTAATCTGCAAAAACGCAAATGAAACCCAGGGGTTATAACATAAAGTGCTTCTGTTATGATGGAAATAGACCGCAAAAACATTGCCCCAGCCAGCATGAAAGAAGATGTGACAAGAAAAACGAGTGAATATGTGTGTGGGTGTGTGTATTAACCTGAGAAATGGAATTGTGAAGTGCGTCATCATCCACTCTTGGAAAATTGATCCTTGGTGTTTGGGATGCGAGTGGCTGGTCTGGTGTTAGAACCCTGAGTCCGAGGAGGCGCAGGGCAAAGAGCGCTCTGGATGTTGATGCTTGAAGAACTCATGCTGCTTCTTATTCCACAGATTATATATTGGTCAGAGTGATAGATCAGATAGGGTTTGCGGCGAATAATAATGAAGCTTGAAGATGGAGATGTGTATGTATAGAGAAAGAGACACACGCACAGAGACACAGGTAGGAAAGATAAATGATGGTGACAAATGAGGAATGAGAGTAGAGATAGCTAGGGTGCGCTGTGAATGAAGGTTCTTCTCTTCTAGAGGAGAATCAGCAGAAAGATGATTGATGAGAGAGAGGGTTTGTTGTGAATGAAGTTTCAGGAGGAATGAAGGTGGATATATATAGAGCTTAAGGAGGCTTAACATGGAAGGAAGCAAAGCTAGCCAAGAGATGCTTGTTGAGTTAATAAATGAATTAGTAATTTACCAGGAAGTTCTATTGTGTCGAACTAATACGTGCGCGAGTTTCGGGAGGAAGCAGGCGAGCGCTTGAACAGAGAGCGTAAAAGCCGTGTCGGCGAGATATAGGGGCGATGGTCGTGAGCTGGCGGTCAAGTCGTTTATTCAGTTTGTTTGGCGCCACGGAGGGGCGATAACTTCAAGGAACGTCGTAGTAGGGTGTGAACAAACCTCCCTCCCGTGGGTGGAAATGTTTGCCGATGTCCGATTTCAGTTAGTTTGACCAGAGATCTCCTCAAATATGTAGTTAATTACGTCATCATGAGCTGTAATATAATGTGGACACAAATACTTAACGGACGACGTGTTTCATTTCAAATTTTCCTCTTTTATTCTACCTCCTGCCTAGAGCTAATTAATTAATTTTAGTGGATTAAAAAATTAATTAAATTAATTATTTGTAATAAATAGATGTTGTATTTCTTAAAATATCCTTACTAATTAAGTATGTTGGCTGTAACTAGCATTATCACAAAGATTATTTAAAAAAAAAAGATAAATATAAGAAACAAAGTGGATTGGGGTTTTGTATTTAGCATCAAAATAGAAGTCAAACAAGTTTTTATATTAAGAACTAGAGGTAGAATTTCACAAATCAGTTTTTATATTAAGAACTAGAGGTAGAATTTCACAAATCAGTTAAATTAATCACTAATCTAATCAACCATGGAAAACTATCTCTATTAATATTTGCAACTTAAATAAATATTTTTTAGAGACCTAGTGAATTATTAAACTGAAGTTTATACATGGTAGACGAATGGTATGGGGGCCCACACGAAGCAATCCATCTAATCGGAAGAGGCGAGGTCAAGGATATAAACGAGCAAAGGTTATGGAGGTGAGTAGGGATAAAATCGTACACGCACGCAAAGATTTGCAGGCGCCCAGATTATCCGTGATGCAGCAAAACGTTTGGCATCCCAATCTCTCAGAACTTTCTCTGTAAATTACTAATCCAACACAAATCTCTTAGTTCATTCTTCTTCGTCTTCGTATTCTCTTGTTTATACACATATAGACGCTTGGTCGGTTATACTAAATTAGAGGGCTTCACACTCTGCGTTCCTGGAAATTCTCCTCTATGGCGCAACACAGCTTATTAATTAATTATACGCGTCTCTTCAATTTCTCGCCTGCTTCATGGCTTATTGAACGCCGCTGATCATTCCAATTTCCAATATTTTCCATTCAGGCTTTAACCTTACCGATCGACGCAAAATGGATTATCGGAAAACAAACCCGCAGAATGCTTTTTTCCTACGCAAAACGCCCCCCTTCTCAATCTCGGCTGGGACTCGTATTCCCACTGCCCACAAAATCGTTTCCAGATCAAACACTTAATTTCTTCTCACGGGTATCTTCATTCTCCATCCATCAGGTACCTTCACCTTCCATATATACACTGATAATGTTACGATCTTGCATCAGGGCAAGAGGCGTCTCTCTCCCAGACAATTAATAAACTAGTCTTTCGGGATTGGATTATCTTGTTACATTTCCCCCGTTTGCTTCCTTCTATATTGGATTATAATTTGGTTCTCGTCTTCATGCAGATTGTGGAGCAAGCAATCGTCTTTCATAATGGAGAGTCAAGTGGTTTCGATAATAGAGGAAGAAAACAAAAGTGGAGTTTGCATATATAGTTAGGACAAATTTAATCGTGTTCTTTGATTTATTCTTTGTTCCATTTCTTGATCTGTTCGCTTTTCATGTGTCTACGTTTCATTCATTCTTTTGTCTATATCTACTTCCAAAAATGGGGTTTGTACTTTTTGTTTGCCTTTTGTTATAATCAGAACAGTATAAAAAGTTTCGTGCGGTGTCCCATCATGTCTGGCCCTTTCCCCATTAAAGTTGTTTTTATTGGATCTTTTTCGCGTCTCATAATAATTGTCCTTTTCGTCAGGGGTGAAAAAAAGAAACTTCACTCCTCTGATTTTAATTAATTTATTTATTTTTAAAATGATGGGCTATTTGTTTTTACAATATGCACTCTGCGAAATTGTCGATTTAATATTTGAACATCTAACGGAATATATAATCCCCCAATTATTTTTGTTACAAAACTACATAAACAGCACACATAGATGTGTAACAATTTTTTTTTAAAATTTTTTTGCCAAAATTTTCTTTTATAAACTGCAAATGAGCAGTGTATAACAAAATACACAGTGGTAAAATCGTGACTAAATTACATTTTAACCAGGGTGTTGAAAACCATGGTTAGTTAAAGGTAATGACAATTTTATTGTTAAAAATATGGTTCGATCATTCCCAACGGGCCCAAAACTTTTAGCAGAGACTCAGGCCAGAAAAGGTTTTAAATTATGACATACAATTTATTTAGTTTTGTAGAAGCTGAAAATAGTAAGTGGGGGAATGATTCCGTTAGATCTTCAAATTAATATTAAATGAACTAATTAATTTATATATTGTACGCATCATTAGAAGTTGAAAAGAGAGACATAATTTCATATATAGTGCGTTGAATAAATAGAAGAGGAGTACAGATGGAATGCGCCTTAACGTTGGGTGTTTTGACCTTTTGAGCGCCGACGATTTGCATGAAGGGATCGGAACTGTCTTATTTAATTCCCAATGATCACAAGAAGCAAACGGAAAGTACAACGAAACAGATTTACGGATTAAGCAGCTTTCAAATGAACATCATTAAACTCCAGTGTTTGTGGTACACACCAAATAATCAAGTCAATATAGACATAAAAACGAACAAATAAAGAATAGTAGATAATACAATCATATGGGTGTATCCCACACACACACAGGCATATATAAACAGCTACTTAAATTGGATAATCAATATAATGGCGTTCGCTTCATCTGCAAGATTGACCTGCATGGAAATGAAATCCAAGGGTTATAACAAGAAGCGCTTCTCCTCATAAAGAACGTCACCTAAATTGATTTCTAGAAAGTAATTCAGAAGGGGGATGTGTGTGTGTATATATTGAAGATTAATTATATTAACCTGATAAAATATGGAATTATGAAATGAGTCATCATCGACTCTTGGAAAAATGATCCTTGGTGTTTGGAATGCGAGTGCCTGGTCTGATGTGAGAGCCCTGAGTACGAGGAGGCGGAGGGGACAAAATGCTCTGGATGTTGATGCTTGAAGAACTCATTCTGCGCGCTTCTTCTTCTTCTTCTTCTTCTTCTTCCACGACAGGTTAAGCAGAGGTATAGACCAGATAGGGTTTGCTGTGAATAATAATAATAATGAAGCTTGAAGATGAAGCAGATATATAGATAGAGACACACAGGTAGGAAAGATTATTGATGATGATCGATGAATGAGGAACAATGAGAGAGATATCGAGGGTGTTCTGTGAATGAAGCGTAGAAGAGGAATGACAGAGCGAGAGACAGATAGCTAGCTAGGGTTTGCTGTGAATGAAGCTTGAGGAGGAATGAACGTAGATATATATATACACATATAGCTTAGCGTGGCTTAACAAGGAAGGAAGGTATCTAAGAGATTATTGTTGAATGAGTAATAAATGAAGAATTGTAGTAATTTACAGAGAAAGTGCTGTTTCGAACTAATGTACGTAAGTTTACTGGGGAGGAAGCAGGCGACCGCTTCAACTAGAGAGCGTTAAAGCCGTGTCGGTGATATGTGACCCTCCCCCCCAAAAAAAACACGCGTCTCATTTCAAACTTTCTGTTTTTGGCTTGCAAACTATAGGAGCTGAAAAATGAAAGAAAAAAGTTTGATAGAATTAGGTAATTTGTTATTTAATTTTTTTTAACCTTGTCAAATTAGTTACTCTCTTCGGTCCCTAATATAAATCATTTTAACTAATTCATCAGAATTAAAAAATAATACGTATGTGGTTAACTCATTCAATCTAATCTCAAAGTGAAAACCTTTTTTCACCTTTGCTAATATTAAATGAGGTTGTGAATGAGAAAGAAAAATATAATAAGTTGTATTTAAACATTAACTAAGGGAACATAATTGGCAAGGAAGTATTGATTATTCTCTAAATGACTTATATTTTGAATCGAGCTATTCTTGCTAGAAGCTAAGTGACTTGAATTATGAATTGAAGGGAGTTAGTAATTCTTACATTAAGGAAAGGAGTGCTAATAATTTTCTCTTAATTTGATAATTCCTTAGTTATCCTAAGATAATGTTGCCATATATGGAAAATGCTTGGCTAGCTGTGGCCAGGCTGTCCTAGCTAGCTATAGTCAAAATTCGCAAACAACAAAAGGTCAACATTAGTTTAACTGGAAGATCATTAAAATATCAGTTGTTTGACTAAATTCATATTGTGCAGCCGCGGCCGCTAATTAACCAGTATACTTATAATTTTGAAACACGAGATTGCATTTGTCTTTTAATAATTCATTTGGATTATGAATTTATCTTACATAGATACACGTCTTTATAGATTGTGTGGGTCCCGTAGTAAGCCTTCCTTCGTGCCAAATAAGTTACTATTCCTTGTATTTAATAGTTGAGACAATTAATTTACAAATATTGAGAAAATTAGTTAAGTTAGTTATTTATAATAGATATATCATATATGTTATTTTTTAAAAATATTCTTATTAATCATATATATTGCAACTATGCATTAATTAAAACCCCCTTATCATGCAATCAATAGGAATATTTCATGTTTCTAAATATGTTAATGTAGGGATTAAATAGTGCGAGAAGTTTCTCAGCAAATTGCTAATTCGACGCAATACTGCATGGCGCAGCGCGGCTTATTAATTAAACGCGTCTGTTCAGTTCGTGGCCTCTTTGAAATGTTTGGCGCTTCGTTCACTTAATAATTATTCTTTCTGGTTTTATTTATAAGCTTCAATTTAAGTTTGTCTTAATATTGAATGCATTTTTTTTAATGTCACTCTTAATTATTTTTCTCTTATCACATTTTTTCACACATTGCATTTCATCATTTTTCTCATTTATTATAAAGGCATATTTAAAAATATTTATTGTTTTTAAATAAACCTAACTAATTGCTTGTTATCTGTAAAATATTTATCTCAAACTTAAAATGAGGACCGGAGGGAGTACAATGTATTAATCTCTGCCTTTTGTCCTTACCATAACTTATTTTTATATTATTTTAACACGTTTTGTGAGGCTTTTTTTTCTTCCTATCATTAGTTAGTCTAAACTTAATGGATTTCTATCACCAAAAAAAAAATTAATGGATTTCTTCTTGCACACCTCTAGCTTGCCTTTTAACAGAATAATTCAATCGTTAATCAAATTCAAGAGTGGGGAAATCAATGAAATATATATCTTAACATAGAATTCCATTTTCCTTTAATTTGGCCATGTGCACACCCCATTGCACCTAAACACAATACATTTTGACCAAACTGAACTTACTCTATTCATGCACAAAAATTACAGGGCCTAGTGAAGTATATGTTTATTTGTCCGAAATAGTGGCCTACAGAAGCATTTGGTGTAGAGTATATCTAAGCAAAGGGAATCGCAGGAACAAAAACAGAGGTACTGGAACAAATGCAAGTATTGAAATTAGCCAAGGGAACCACTTTAGACCATGATAATATGTTACAAAGAAGCCACTGATAAAAGCTACCGTCATGCTGACGACGGAGATGAACAGTGCTATTAGTCCTGATATCAGCTTCAATAGCAGTGACTGAGAAGATCTTGTTCTGCATAACATGAGATGAGGATGGATAAGAAGACTAGGATGAAGGTTGAGATGAAATAAATGCAGACGCAACTGACATAGCGAATATCTAAAATGGTAGTTTCTCCAAATAGTTAGGATCTCCTGTGTCATTGTTGTTCGCACCAGGAATAGTGAATACAGCAGATAATACTCCTGCAGCAATCAATGTTGAAATAACCATGAAAGACTTCGCAGTTCCCTTCATCTAAGACGCTGCTTCTTTTGGCAATTCTTTGTGTTATTTGGTGAATAATTCGCCAGGAGTTAGGCCTTCAAAGTTTTTCATCTCTATGAATGATGGTGGCATTATCTTCTTCACTTCCTGCCACATCAAAACATGAATTAGTTTGGCCATTGATATAAAGTAAAAGAAGCTCGAACTTTATACATAGACCATAAGGAGAAGATACCTCAAACCATAATAGCTCAACCATCATCTGAAAAGTTGCTCCTGAGAACAAGTCAAGTCGGTTTTGTGGCGCTAATTTTGCTGCAAAATGCAATAGATTGCATTTATCAATACTATCCATGAAAGAAACTATGAAGTCCATGAGGCCCTATTTCAAGTATGAGGTTGAAGATACTAGCATGACGATGCAAAACACCAATGTGAATTATACTTCAGTTTCTGCTATCCTTTTCCGTCATCAAATCAGGGTAGGTGCTCAAAACCTCTACTAGAAGCTCAAAATTTCCCAGTTCAGCTGCATTGAATATGACTTGTGAAGGTTCTCTTATGAGTCTTGTTCGCATTGTAAGTGCACGGGTTGTCACAAGTAATAAAGTGATGAGCAGAGTATCGTTCCCATTAGGATTTGGTTACAAAATCCTATCAAGTATTTATTATCACACTTTTGCCTAATTTGAGTTACAAAGTATATCAAGAGTGAAGGAAAACTATTTTCAAAACTAGAAATTGATAAAAAGAAAAAGAAAAAGTGATTCTTCAACTCCAAGGACAAAATGGATCCTAGGATTATTTATCCCCCTTGTATTTTAAAAATACTCAATTAAATCTCCATCATATTTGCTTCTTAATTATAGATTAAGCTAGCCAAGGACACTAAATTACCTACAAGTGCTCTCTCAAGTCTCCAAATAGCTGTTTAGTTCAATTAATTCATTAATCTCTCAATTTATTAATTAAACCCCAATTTTTATTACAAACCTTACATGACTATGTGAGGTTGATGAATATATCTCTATCTCATCAACAAAATCATCCATTCAACTTGCAAACTTCAAGTTCTCAAACAATTTTAACCAAGTTCTACACTCAATCTAGCCTTCTCAAGCATCAATCAGGTGAATCCAATAATCTCATTGATAGCCAATCAACAAGAAGCATTAAGCATAGAGTAAAATCAACATAATCATATCATTAACCACAAAGGAAATTAGTACTTTGTCCATATAAGGGTTCAAAATAATCCTAGAATAGAAGCTTAGCTACTCATGTTTCATAAAACAACCATATCTATAATGAATAACTACAGTCATATTAGAAAAATGAAGAGAAAAGAGGAAAGAGATAGTAAAACTGAAGAAAATGGGCTTGAATCTTTTCAAATATTCAAATCTTGACTTCCATAGCTCTAAATACTTCAAATCCCAGCAGAGCAACCTCCCAAAATGAGCCTTCACAGGTGAAGAATCATGAAAACGGCGCATCCCTTCAAATTTTATAACATATGGAGCCCTAGAACACATGTTGTCTTCAAACACAAAGTATCAATAATTCTGCATTGGCTGTAGCCAAGAGAAATCTTGGCTACAGCCAATTCCTTTCTGTCTCGATCTTGGCTGTAGCCAAGATTTTTCTTAGCTGCCGCCAATTACTCTCTGGAATACTATTGGCTGAGGCCAAGACATTCTGTTGGCTAAGGCCAACAATGTTCTGTTTTGCATCTCCTATTTTCTTGATTTTTTTCAATGTGCCATGGCTTCTTATGCATCTTTCCAACTTCATGGGATCAATATTTGATTCAAATGGCTCCATTGGTAAGCTTCAACCACTTAACAAAGCAAGACAAACTATTAAAACCAAGTTGATGAGTTAGGGGCAAAATATTTACAATTAATCAAAAATCCACAACTTCTGTTCAAGTATCAACTATGCACATTTTCCTATCCTAAATACTTCCAAATATGCATTAATTCACCAAAAAAAATATGATAACTAAGGGAAAAGGTGCTGAAATAACATGAATTTCACAAGGTTAAGAAGTCTCATCATGCTTGACTCAACTGGAAGAATTTTATTCCAGATATTCCTAATAAAGCTCAATAGCCAGATTCTGCTCAACATCTGGAACAATTCAATTATGTAATGAAAAAGTCTTCTTCAAAAACCAATTCCACAAAGTATTGATATATTTATAGCATTTGTAATATTGCTTTGTTTTTGCTTCATAATTTAAACTTTTTGAGTTTGCTATTAGCATAACATAAGAGTATTTAACAAGAAGTCTACAGCTTAATCCTTCCCAGCTCTTAGCATAGAATTGTGGCGTAGCTGTATCGACACTTAAAAGTATTTTCAAATGAGGGGCTAGTTGGACATTCCAATATAGCAATAGGTGAACTTACAGAAAAATGCCACATTGCAGCTTGATATTTTGAGTTAATTGGCCCTTAACAATCTATTCCTAGTCTTACACATGGGTGAATGCATTTATTTATGAGTCAGGCATCTTTGCTCGGTATCTTTTTTGTACCAAAAGTTCCATATCAAGCTATGCTTGCCATGACGAAAATAAGAATAAGCAAGAACAGAACTGTTTTCTTGTTAAGAATCTTTAAAACAAGAACTGACGGTAACTTATCTCAGCACCCTCCTTTCCTTCTTTCAAGGAATCAAGAATACTAAGTATTTCTACTTCAACCCATTAGATAACATAAATGGGAAATATAATCTAATGACTTAGTTTTCCTGATAGTGTTGATTTGCAGTCACTTACTGGACTTCATGATTTGTTTTTGACATGCCGAGCTCTGGCAACCAGAATTTGAAGGCTTTCAAGGTAAGACATGTAAAGCTGTGCCATTGTCTCCATCCTGAGCTAAAGCTAGCTCTGGCCTCCCTTGTAGCAGTACCAAGGCTAAATTTGCAAAATGTACTAATAATGCTTGAATTGCAAATTCTAATGCGCAATTGTTGGTGTCTATCTGTATATGGTTCAACTTCCTTGGTCATAGTTCATATAATGCTTTAGATGTGTGTAACTAAGTGAGGTGCTTGTGGTTCACGCATTGCATCAAGTGCAATCATACATATGAGTAAGCTAGAGCACTCTAAGCATGCAATATTGAGAAAGTTGAAAATGATAATTGAAACAGTCAATTATTTGTACTTTGATCAGTCATCAATTGCAGGATGGTAACCTATTGGTTGAGCCTTTCATTCTGTCAGGTACACCCTGTATATTGAACTTTACCAACTGAATTAAGAAACATGAGGGTCTATGTGAAAGTTTCATGTTTCTAGAGAAATATTCTTGCCCTCCAATGCTTGTAGCAAACATGGCTTGACTGGTTCAAAAGCTAAATCCCTCCAAGTTTACTGTGAAAGTTAGCTTGTCATGCCACTTAGCACAAGCATGAGCAAAGACTAGCTTAAAGAGTTTATAACATAATGAGAAGAGATGTTTACTTCAAGCTTACTTGCTATGATCTCTATTTTCCCCATGACAATAGATGTCACTCCTTGTCCACCCGTGAGAGCTGGCAAGAGCACATTTTTTTGTGGCATTGTTTCAGCAATCTCGGTGTTGTCAGCTCAAGCAGCAAAGCAGAAGGCAGTGTTCCCTTTGTAGTCTTGCAACTCCAAGTCATTTTCCTTCATTAATTTCACCAACTCTTCAACCAGGTGGACATTGTTTGCTCCTGCTGCTACATGAAGAATCGTTGACCAACCCTTGGTCATGGCCGCAGTCAGAAGGGTCAAATCTTGTTCTATGATGTGCCATACTGCTTTCCAATCACCTTTCAAAGCTGCTTTATGAAGAGGTACACAAATATTGAAGTATTTTTCTCCGGCTTTTGATGAAACAAGTAACAGCAGATTAAAAAATATAGACATATTTCAGGTTTATTTAGAATCTTTAATTAGAAGTTCTTGTGCTTGAGAGTAGGAAGTTCAGTGTTGAGTCGCATGAAGTAGCTAATCTTTAATTAGAAAGTGTTGTTTTCATTATTCTTACTGGGGTAACTCATGACAGGGAAAATTATTTCAAATGACAGATATAGGTCAGTGCATAGATGTTTAACATGAAAAGGGTTTAAATTGAAACACCTGAAATTAGACAGGGTAACCTGACAATTTTGTAGGTAACATTACTGTTTCATCATCTAATATATTTTATTAGACATTATTGCAGAATGTTTAGGACATGGCGCGTGAACTGTGTACAAGAAATCAAGGAATTAATCATAATCCCTAAAAATATGACAGCAAGTTGTCAGTTGGTCAGTAGGGGTAGTTTTTAGTCATTGCAATGACTCTATAAGCCTCTCAAGAGAACTATGAAAAGTTAGATGTATGAGCCAAGTGTCATCTCAAATTAGAACATAGGACCCTTAACAGATTCCGATCTTGTTGTCTTTGCAGACCCACATTTTGATGTCATATCAACTAATACATTCATATGGCTGTGTTTAGTGTCAACTGTCAAGGGCACTTATATAGCTGTAACTTGTAGGTTCTGGAAAGCAAAGTAGAGCTTGATCCATGAAGAAATTGGGATATATGGGATAGAGGGATTACCTGTATCTGACAATAGATGAAGGGAAGGCGTCCTAAACTGAGCTGAAACAGCCCTTTAAGGCTGCTGATATGATTCTGAACTAGTTGTTGAATTTGCATCAGATGCAGCTGCAGACTTAAGCGCTTTTATACACATAATCAATCATTCTCCTTCTAGTATTGTTACTTGTCGTTTAGATATTCTGATAGTGATTTGGACCATGAAGTATGTGAACAGAGAAACAATTGGAATTACTTTTTAACAATGAAATTGACAATTCTTTTGCCAAAAGCACAGTACTGAAGAAAGCAAAATATCATGAATTCAAAAATATATACCGGACAACTTCTTGAGCATCCCCCCACGGGGGGGAGTCCTATTTCAATGTATGCTGCACAGATTGTCTTCTTCCTCCTACAATATGCCAAGAATTTTCCGCATGCAAGAACTTTCCTTTACCTCAAGACTTGAATTGCAATTTGGTTTATTGTTTCTCCAGCAAATTTGCCTCTGTGAAAGCAATTGACAAGCAGACCTAAAGAAAGAGATCCTTGAAACAATGGAAAAAGGTGATGTTGACTAATTAGGAAAATTATATACATGAACACAGAAAAGAATTATGAAGAAGATTAGAAGATACTAGAGCAATGAGATCAAATAATAACCTGAAAGCCCAAGAGATTGGCATGAATCAATACATGAGGGTTGATGTTGTTGTTCTGAACTTCAAAATGCTTCTCATAGAATTGAAAAGGCAGAAGAAGAATTGTGAAGATCTGCTCTGTCATAGGTAGTCTTAAGTGAAATAAGAAGAGCAAAAGGAAGTCTAACATATGGTCGAGTATGAGTCAATAGCAATATTAACTTTTAATTAAAAATGGAAAAAAAATAAATAATTGTAATAATACAAATAAAACAAAAAGGGTACAAGGTGAGGGGTGAGTGGGGGCTACAAGGGAAGCATATGCTGTTGCTATATTACTCCTCCGGTCCTTAATATAGGACCTAATTGTTGAGTTAATTTTAATCCTAAATATAAGACCTATTTCTCATATTTATCAATTTTTTCTAAATTACCCCTATAGTCATAGTTCTTATAATTAACTAACTTACCTAACTTCCTTAATCCGATCAAATTAGTTAAATAGGTCTTATATTAAGGATCGGAGGAATATTTGTTTTGTCGTTTGCAAATCTTTGCACGTGTCCAGTGGGGCCCACCTTAATTTCTTGATACTCTACAATGCGACCCTCAGTCACAACTCACAACCATTGCCAGCCGCCATGGAGCTGAACATATATACGCGTGCGCGTGGTTGTGATATCAAGAACACTGCGTTATCAATCTCCTCTCGAGCGCTTTCGCTTTCGTGTAATTGTTGGTTCCTCTCCGGATCCAACGTAGAGACAAAAAGGGTTAGATATAGATGAGTTAAAAAAATGATCTGCTCCGTACGGTCATTTATACGTATAACCTGCTAAGTAGGGCCATTAATTCTCAAAACAAAAGATTATATATATAATTGAGTTGAGAAGAGAGGAAGGGAATACTTTATAATATATGATGACCTGCTAATTAAGTAAGGCCATTAATTCTCAAAATAAAAGATTAAATATAAGTGAGTTGAAAAGAGAGGAAAGGGAATTCTGTGATGACCTGCTGAGTAGGGGCACTAATCTTGAAAACATAAAGATTATATACAAGTGAGGTGAAAAGAGAGGAAAGGGAATGCTTTATATTATGATCTGCATAGTAGGGCCATTAATCGTCAAAACATAAATGGTTACATATAAGTGTCAGCTGAAAAGGGAGGAAGGGAATACTTTATGATATGACCCGCTAAGCAGGGCCACTAATCGTGAAAACATAAAGATTGTATACAAGTGATGTGAAAAGAGAGGAAAGGGAATGCTTTATAATATGATCTGCATAGTAGGGCTATTAATTCTCAAAACAGAAACGATTATATATTAGTGTGAGCTGAAAATATAAATGAGAATACTTTATGATATTACCTCCTAAGTAGGGCCAAAGATTCTCAACAAAAAAAGATTATATATAAATGAGTTGAAAAGAGAGGAAGGGAATACTTTATAATATATGATGACCTGCTAATTAAGTAAGGCCATTAATTCTCAAAATAAAAGATTAAATATAAGTGAGTTGAAAAGAGAGGAAGGGAATGCTTTATAGTATGATGACCTGCTGAGTAGGGCCATTAATTCTCAAAACTAAAGATTACATATAAGCGAGTGGAAAATTAAAGAGAAGAAAGGGAATGCTTTATAATATGATCTGCTAGGTAGGGCCATTAATTCTCAAAACCAAAAAGATTATATATAAATAAATTCAAAAGAGAGGAAGGGAGCACTCGTTAATGTGCCCCGCTAAAGTAGGGCTATTAATTCTCAAATAAAAAAGAATTATATATAAGTGGGTTGAAAAGAGACAAAAATGGAATACTTTATAATATGACCTGCTAAGTAGGGCCATTCTCAAAAACGAAAAAGATTATATATAAATGAGTTGAAAAGAGAGGAAGGGAACACTTGTTAATGTGATGATCTACTAAAGTAGGGCCACTCTCTCAAATGGTCACATTTCTACGGGACAGATGCAAAACTAGAAATACATTTGCAGACAATAAAATCAGTGTCTGCTCTCCCCCCCTCTCTCAAATCCTCTCCGTCGTCATCAGCATGCCCTTGCCTTTTCGTTCAGATCTCTCTCTCTCTCTCTCTATTACACGGAGGCGCCAATAAACGACACCGAGGACTCAATTTGCTACAATCTTTTGGTCACAAGCAGTTGAACCCATGTCCAAGCAATCATGCTTCAACAATCTGACTTTGCCTCTCTCCCTGGGCCCAACATTTGCTCCCACTCGTCATTCCTCAATTAGCTTGTGTCGAATATCAGAGTGCCTCTTTATAAATACCTCTACCCTACTGCAACAAGGTTCAAAGCAACCCGTCATCTACTTGAACAAGGTTATTTCCCTATATCTCAGAGATCCTCAGATTAAAGCCAAGCTCCACTATGAATTCTAAAAGCATCAACACCCAGAAGGTTCTTACGCCGCCCGCTCAGACTCAGCTCGGCTCTAACTCTCCAAGAACTGCTAATGGCACTCAAATGCCAACCACGCAGAAGGCTTTTTCCCCGGTACATACGCCGCATCCTCACACCACCACTTCTCCAAGAACTCCCACTCCAATCCCAACGCCCGTCAAAATAGCTAAGAAGAACTCTTTTACTTCTCGTCCGAAACTTCAATATTTTTACAAAGTCTTTAAAATATTTAAAAACTATGAATCAGTCAAATTAAAGCTTTAATGACAAAAATAAATGAAACCTTAAATCGTAAAGTATTTACATCTTACAATATGGAGTTTATAATGTATCTTGGTTTGTTGTCGGTGAAGAATAACTAATATTTAGAGCTATAGTTCTTTGGAACAAGTATTTTTTGGATTCATAATACTTAAATATAATTGTTTGATTAAGTGTAAGTTACCTTGAGGCATCACAAAATTTGAAGCGGTTAACATATACACGAAGCGATGCACTGATCCTATAATTCGTGTTTATGAACTAAGCAACTAAATATGAGAAGATAGCAAATTACGGACGGACGCTTTCACATCATATTAACTGGGGCCCTTTTTATTGTAAATAATGTGTGTAGGTGTGTCAAAAGAGGAGTCTCACATTGCTTGGGATTGTAGTAATCCAGGTAATAAGTGATCTTGGATTACTAAATGAACCAAGAGGAGAAATGAGCTCGCATGTACAACAAGCCACCGGAGACAAATCCGGCAATTTTGCCTCAACCCTTATACACAAGTCAAATACAGTACTAGGCACTTTATTGGAAATATCTACCTAAATTTTAATTACAATTATGTCTCTTTAATATGTGTAACTAAAGATTTTATTCATCTTAAATAGTCATTAAACAAGTCAATTATACTACTTGAAACTGCTCATTTAATATGAAGTAACTGTCATTAAGTGCGTTTAAATGTGCCCAATAATATTGAGATTTGCAACCTGTAAAAAGGGCATGAGACAAAAGCTCAAAGGGTACTGCCGTGCTCTGTACTTTCTGGCAACTCTCTTCTCTCCCCTAGCACTCTGCCTTACTAAGTTCTTTTATCTTTAACTGTTCTACACAACCTGTTCTTATAGAAAAAATTCGTTTAATCCTGAAGAGTGTCATTTTTTGCTTTGCTGGTAGTTGCAAAATAACTTTTAAAGACAATATCTATAGGACAACTTGGATTTATCATTTCTCTGTAGATGTTACCGTCAATAGGATTTGCATAGTATTACAGAGGAGCTAGAAGATTTGCTGGACTTTTGGAGAATTTAGGTGTTGCCACCAACACTTTTGTCTCTCTCTTATTTTGGTTTGATATTCAAGCTCTCACAATAATCTCAGCTAAATTATGAGCGAGCCAGCCATATGCATATTTAAAACCGTGGTTAAATTATGGTTCAACCATAATTTTTGATCACGTATAATTTTATGATTTGCTCACGAAACATGCACACACACACACACAACAAACAGAAGCATGAAATTAATAATATATAAAACGATCTGCGCTTAATATATATATGTTATATTTTATATATAAGTAGCTTAAGCATATTAATCATAATAACAAACTGTTGACTTTAATTTTGAGTAAGTTTTTTTTGTGTTATTTTGGACTAGTCAAAAGGGAAAAAAAACGATAATAAAAGTGTTAAAATAAATTACGCCCATCATGAAGTATGATGTGGCAGTTAAAATATGCTTTGTAGCGGCTATATTTAACGCTGCGGCATACATTTTTTGTATATTACTTTAACATGCAGCTTGTGTGAGTTTTTTTTCCTTATACTATTAGTTAGTCTAAATTTAATAAAAACTTTAGCTTATAGTACAACAGAATAATTCAATCGTTAATCAAATTCAAGATTGGGGAAAAAAGATCAATGAAATATATATCTTAACATGGAATTGCGTTTTCTTTCTACTTGGCCATGAGACCATATATTGCAATAAAATACGATACATTTTGACCAAACTAAACATACTATATTCATACACAGAATTAGAGAGTCTAGTAAAGTATATGATTATTTGGTCGGAAAAGAGACCTGCAGAAGTATTTGGCATATTTAAGCAAAGAGGGAATTGCAGGGACAAAAACAAAGGTATTGATACAAATGCAAGTACTGAAATGAGCCAAGGGACTCACTTTAGAGCATGATAATATGTTACAAAGAAGGCACTGCTAAAAGCTATCATCATGCTGATGACGGAGATAGACAGTACTATTAGCCCAGATATCAACTTCAATGGCAATGACTTGAGAAAATCTTGTTCTGCATAAAGTGAGATAAGGATGGATAAGAAGATTAGGATGAAATAAACACAGATGCATCTGACACAGCGAATATCTTTTCTCCAAATAGTTAGGATCTCGTGTATCGTTGTTGTTACTATGTTAGCACTGGGAATGGTAAATGCAACGAAAATACTTCTGTAACAATCATTGTTGAAAGTTGAAATAACCATGCAGGACTTCGCAATTCCCTTCATCTAAGACTGTGCTTCTTTTAGCAATGCTAGAGAAATAGCAATATCACTTTTTGATTAAAATTTAAAACAATAAATAATTGTAATATTAAACAAAAGGGCGTGAGGGTGAGGAGTGGGTGAGCGGCTAAAAAATTGTCTCAAAAGGAAACAGCATGCCTTTACGTGCGGTCTCCCTTGTTTTTGTCGTTTGGGCCCCACCCACCTTAATTTCCAAATATTCTACTAAGCGACAGCCGACCCTCAGTGAGCTCACAACGACTGCCAGCCTCCATAGACTTTTAAGTCCTGCACAAAAATATGCGTGTCCGTGGAAGGTGGGTCTGGTGGGAGGAGAAAAATTGTAATATTTATCCATTCAATATTTCATTTAAAAATGGATAACATTTTCGTTTTATAAACTCTCATTGTCCCATAAGGAAAAAAGTTAGGCAGATAGGATTTAGGAAACCATATATATTTGGTTTTTTTTGTGTGTTAAAAAACGCATTAGAAAATAAATTTCTATAAATACTTAGATTAAAGCACAGCTAGTATTTCTAAGTTTTTTTTTAAATGCATCCAGCACCTGAAAATATTTTATCGTGCATCCAACACCTTGAAATATTTTTTTAAATACGTCTAACACTTTGAAATATTTTTTTGTTATATCTTGTATCTCAAAGTATTTTTTTAGATGTGTCCAACATTCAAAAATATTTTTTTAGTACATCCAACACCAAGACAAAATAAATACTTTAGGATACTAGGTGTAGCTAAAAAATATTTTGGGGTGCTGAATGCGCTTGAAAAAATACTTCGGGGATGCACCTTAACCCTATGTACTTCAATGTTCATTCATTTTCTCACACACACATACATATGGGCATGTTATTATCCATATGTTAGTGAGATTTTTGTCACTTTAAGCTGACCGTAATAACCAACATAAACTTGATGCGTTGTTGTATTGTACATGACGCATGAAGATGCGGACCAAACATCTTTGATTTGTTCAGTTGAAGGTTGTAAATTAGAAGAACAAGTTGTGAATGCTCAGCCGATCCCTTTCTTTCAGAGCTCTCTCTCTCTCTCTCTCTGTCTCTGTCTCATCTCCCCTTTTGCTAGGTGAATGGATCGGATTTGTTTCTTTTATTGGTTTTGATTTGATGGGTTCGGTTGATTTTCTAAGGCAATGGTCGAGGCCGAAGACCAAAAGGCGTATGCACACGTGAGTTGAAAAAAGAGGACAAGGGAATAGTACTTGCAAATCCCACCCGCAGGGCCAATCTCAAAGGTTGTCCCACAATTGGACTCCTGTTGCATCCAAAACAAGTCAGGAATACGTGGCCACTGGTGGCAGACAATGAAATTAATAGATTCTCTCTCTCTCCCCCCTCTCTCTGTCATCAGCGTGCCCTTGCTTTTCCTTTCAGATTTGCTCTCTCTCTCTCTCTCTCTCTCTCTCTCTCTCTCTCCACGTCGTAAACGACAGATACCCTTCAAGCTTACACGGCTTCATGCATGCTCGCACGCGCGCGCGCGCGCGCACAGAGAGAGAGAGCGAGAGAGAGTGCATTGTAATGTTCTGGCTGACTTGTTTGGTAAGGCGTTTTAGAGAGTCACCATAAAACTCGAGAGCTATTGGTCACAATGTTTTACTAATATGACTTATACATTAGAAGCTGTTTTTTAAGCATGATTGTAAAAGTACCTAAACCTTACTTATAATTTATGCAAAAGTAGTTTTTTGGAATTAAAAATATTTTTGCCCTTTATGTTTATGTTGTTCTTGTGCTTCTCTCTTTAGAAATTTCCACATTACTATGATTTTTAATTTAACTATATTTTACTCATTAAATATAACTTTTTCTTACTATAATAATTTAAAATTATTATATTTTGTAAATTTATATTTTTAATTATTTTTATTATTTAATAAAATTCATATTTATTTTGGTCATTCTACAAACTAAACTTACTTATTCAATCATAATCCAAATAATTTTTTATTTTATAAATTAATTTTTACAAAAATCAATCCAAACATAAATCATATCACTCAATGTCATTTTTACCTAATGTGCATTTTCTAAAATTATATTGAAAATAAATTATTTTTCTATCGCTAATCTAAACAGACCCTATATTTTAAAGTACTTCTAATAATTTTTTAATTTGCTCATTTTGCAAAATCAAATTGTATTTTTATCAAGTGATTATATCATTATATAACTAGCTAGCAAAAAATCAAATTAGGATAAAACACTCTAACCTTCTTTACATTTGTTTTAATTACACAGACCTCTTTTGAAAAGATATGTTTAAGTCCAAACTTTTAACTCCGTTAAGAATATTATAAAAAAATGCTTTTTAATTAAAAATATTGTCAATGGACTGTTTGTTTATAGTGACATATAAGTGAATTTTTTGTCACTTTTGCACAAATGCACTTTAAGATGACCGGAATAACCAGCATTAACCTGATGCGTTAGTGTATCGTACATGACGCACGAAGATGCGGATCAAAGGGATAAATATGTGTGAACAAAGCTTGATGGAAGATTGGACGCTCAATTCACTGGTTTTAGCAAAAAAAATAAATTGATCTTTAATTTTTGCATATATATATATTTTAAATACCAAACACAAGTGATCAAGGTAGGGGTGATCATTTTCCTTTCTTTCAGATTTTTCTCTCTCCATCTCCTCTCTCTCCTCTTGCTGGGTGTATGGATCGGACGTGTTTATTTTATTGGTTTTAGTTGATTTTGTAAGGGAATGGCCGAGGCCGAAAAGACAAGAGAGATGATATATACACAAGTGAGTTGAAAAGAGAGGAAACCCATTATTCTCAAAACAGGAAAAAAAAAATATATAAGTGAGTTAGAAGAGTGAGAAAACTCAGTAGTATCATTATTATTTTCGAAACAAAAGAAAATAGAAAAAATTGTAATAAGATCTCATCTAAAAGAATTAAATACAAAAAGCTTTTTGAAATCATCAAATTAATCTGAAGTCTCAAGAAACTTCATTGCAAGATATTCCATTTGTCTAATTACCAAATTGTCCTTATCTTTTTTCTTTTAAAGTTGCATTAACAACTAAAAGTACAATTGTTAATAAGTTAAGGTGTAATGATCAATAACTATCGTGGTTAATATTGACAATTCATGCATTATATTTTTGTAATTTGCTGAGAAAATGTATTGTTAACACCTGTCATGATAGCTGTCTATCATTACACTTTAAGTTGTCTATGCATACCTAAAAAAAAAAATTTGGTAACTACACAAATAAAATCTCTTATAATAAACTTCCCTGGAATTTCAGATTAATTTAATATTTTAAAGATTTTTTTTTGTATTTAATTCTATTAAATGGCACCCTATTACAATTTTTACCAAAAAAAAAAAGCATAAAATCAATGGATGCTCCCCCCCCCTCTCTACGTCGTCATCGACAGAGTCTTAAAGAAAGAAATATTATTGCCACAATTTGACTTTGCCTCTCTCGCCGTGTGTAACCCGCACACTTCTTGTCGTCTCCTTGAAATTTCTAATATATCTCATCCAAAGGGTTTCAGAGATAATCCTCAGATTAAAGCCAAGCTCCACTATGAATTCTGAAAGCATCAATACCCAGAGGGTTCTTACGCCAGCCACTCATAACACTCAGATCGGCTCTAACCCTCCAACAACTTCTCGTGGCACTCAAATGCCAACCACGCAGAAGGCTTTTTCCCCAGCAAATACGCCACATCCTCTCACCACCACTTCTCCTTCAATAACTCCCGCCACTCCAATCCCAACCCCCCGCATGATCTTCTCCAGCAAACCATGATGATCCCACCTCTCATTGAGCCCATAAACTTTCGCAGTTACTCTTTCTTTTTCTTCTAATGTATATACCATGTATAACTATATATCTATACCCTTTTTCATTGAGTTGACTATTGCCCGGCAGTTTTCACCTAGGACGTGATACTGCCATCTCGGCACTCCCTCCCTTTCCCGTCCCTCTCCTGATGAGCTTTAACATCATCGGGTAGGAACGTTGAGAATGTTGGGAATGCATTCACAATGCAATAGAAAAAAGATTGAATGCAACATACCTGTTATCACTTTCACACAAGATTCTGTCTTATTATTTCATCACCACGCAGGATATTTTATAGAATGCTAATAAGCTCGCGCGAATGAATACGTACAGTTGCAGGAGAAGGTACAAGAGAAAACAGAGTGCAAATGAGAAATGCAGTGGATAAATATAGATGTAAGACAGGGCATGTGAGAAGTTCTGAAGAAGGAAGTATAGTGGAGTGAGACAAAGGCCATGGGGGAGGTGGGTAGCTGAAATCAGAGATCCTTTCAAAGCTGCCGAGTCTGGCTTGGCACTTTCGACACGGCGGAGGCTGCTGTGGGCATACCACAAAGCCACCGAGTTTGGCTTGGCACTTGTGACACGGCGGAGGCGGCTGCCCGGGCATACCACGAAGCTACACTGCGTTTTGGAGGCAACAAGGCTAAGCTCAGTTTCCCAGAAATTGTCAGACCCGGCAACCTGCGACCACGACGGCGGTGGTTTATTTGAGAGGTTCGGGTTCTGCAAGTACCCTTTTGTCCATTTCGACGTCCACTGAGGTGATTGTTCATGCCAAATCCCTTCACCACAATCCTTCCTGGGTTCTTGGCCGGTGACGTCTAGTGATTTTCATAGGCACTCAGTTTTCAGAGCTTCCCATGAATTTTTGCGATCAGATGGTTATGTCTTCTTCAATGACTCATCATTTTCAGTCATCAGCGTGGCTGTCTGCTTTATCATCGTCGTCGTCGGCTTCATCTTCTACGTTGGCATCTCTAATAATATCTCATCAAGGAGGTTAGCTGACGGGGCTGCATGGTGTGGGTGCGACAAGAACCAAGAGGCAATCCACGGTGGTTCACCACCGGGGGGGAGGGGGAGGAAAGAAAGGGATTGGGTGGAAGGGAGTGGTGAGGTGGCTTGCAGAACTCTTGTATTTTTTGTCCAAAACTTATATCAGCGTGCAATCTCTCTTCTCTTTATTGGATTGTATGCTCATCCCCGATTTCGTTTCGATGCAGATTGTCGCAGGGATATTGAGTGTAATTTACTTTGAGACATCAAAATGTTTAAAGCATTCAATATAGACACGAAACAATATGTTGATCCCATATTTTGTGCTTATGCATGAACGTAACTGAAAAGACGAGAAGACAACGAATTACGGACGCTAATTTCACATCATATTCACGGGGGCCCTTCCGGCCTCCTTTTCTTATACCATATGGTTAAGACACATCTTTTCTATTTTATTATATATAATCATTCCAAAACTCTCAAGAGAGTGGATTCCCAAAAAGCCCAACGATATACTCCTTCCGATTTAAAATATAAACTAAATTTTATTAGAGGAACTTGAGTCTTTTTATCAGATAACATTTATTTTTATCTGTGTAATTAATGAGTTTTTTTTTAAATTTTAACCCCCATATTTTTTCCTTTTTGATTCATTTTAATTCACAATGAAATATATGTGTAAATAATGGTAATTTTGTCTTTTGATATGTTATTTTTATTTATTCCCATCTTGTTTGTAATTCAGCCAAATATTTTTATGTCTATGTATCATCTTTCGTTAATGGTATACCAAACAAACTTATGTAAATATCATTACATTACATTCCATTATATTGTATTACATTGCATTACGTTCCCTCAGATTTAGTAAACCAAACGGGTCATTATTCTCTTCACTAATAAAGGCATATTTAGGGGAAGAAAATACATAGATTACATATTTATTGTTTTAAACTGAATTTAACTTATTTTTTGATAATCATAAATGAATGAATTTTATCTTATATTTTAAACAGGAGGGAGTGGGTTCTTAGAATTCGGGATTGTTTTGTACGTTAAGTACTGCTTAGCTTTTAATATATCCTTTTAATGAAACTGTGAAATTGTTTGATCTATGGCAAGACATATCGTGGATTTAATATTTGAAGATCTAATGGAATAGTAATTATATATAGATCCCCGCACTTATTTTTTTTGTTAGAAATTAAGCCAGCATACACATAGATATGTAACAATTTTCTTTTGCAAACTAAGAGAACCGCGTTTCACAAAATACTTATTGACCGCACCACTTATTGATAAAATCGTAACTAAATTATATGTTAATCACCAGGGTTATGAAAAACCATGGTTAATTCAACGGCAATTTTGTTAACCATTGATTAAGGCACATATGGTTCGGCCAGCCACGTGCGTCTAAATTAATCTTTTCCAAATCACGGGATAGTCACAATTTTATACCCATATTTATATCATAATTAATTCAGGCCACAACTACACACACACAATAATCGCAGTTAAATTATGAGCGAGCCACTCATACGCATAATATGCGCATGAAATATGCATATACAATATAAAACGATATACGCTTAATATTTTATATATAAGTAGCTCAAGGATATTAATCATATATAATAACAAACGGTTGGCTTTGAGTAGGTTTTTCTGTGTTATTTTCCAAACGGAAAAACTAATAATAAAAGTTTCAAAATAAATTACACCTATCATGAAGTATGATATTGCAGTCACACCATGCTTTGTAGGGGCTATATTTAACGCTGAGGCATAAATTATTTTTATATTACTTTAACACATTTTGTGAGTTTTTTTTTTTTTACCTTATAGTACAGCAGAATAATTCAATCGTTAGTCAAGTTCAAGATTGGGGAAAGCATCAATGAAATATATATGTTAACATAGAATTGCATTTTCCTTCAACTTGGCCGTAAGCACATCCTATTATATTGCAATAAAATATAATACATTTTGACCAAACTAAACATACTCTGTTCATACACAAAATTACAGAGTCTAGTACAGTATATGATTATTTGGTCGGAAAAGAGACCTGCAGAAGTATTTGGTATAGGGTATATCTAAGCAAAGAGGGAATTGCAGGAACAAAAACAAAGGTATTGGTACAAATGCAAGCACTGAAATGAGCCAGGGGACCCACTTTAGACCATGATAATATGTTACAAAGAAGGCACTGCTCAAAGCTACCATCATGCTGATGACGGAGATGAAAAGTGCTATTAGCCCAGATATTAACCTCGATGGCAATGACTTGAGAAAATCTTGTTCTGCATAACGTGAGATGAGAATGGACAAGAAGATTAGGATGGAGGTTGAGGATGAAATAAGTCCAGATGCATCTGACACAGCAAATATCTGAAATGGTAGCTTCTCCAAATAGTTAGGATCTCCTGTGTCATTGTTGTTAGCACCAGGAATGGTGAATGCAGCAGAAAATACTCCTGTAGCAATTAGTGTTGAAACAACCATGCAAGACTTTGCAGTTCCCTTCATCCAAGACTCTGCTTCTTTTAGCAGTTCTTTGTGTTCTTTGGTGAATAATTCTCTAGGAGTTAGGCCGTCAGAGTTTCTCATCTCCATGAATGATGGTCGCATTATCTTCTTCACTTCCTACCACATTAAAACATGAATTTGTTATGAAAATAGCAGCCTCTTAGCTTCAGGAAATCATACTTATACACAAACCACAAGGGGAAGATACCTCAAACCATCATAGCTCAACCATCATCTGAAAAGCTGCTCCTGAAAACAAGCCAAGTCGGGTTTGCGGTGCTAATTTTGCAGCAAAATGCAATAAATTGCATTTGTCAGTGCTATCCACAGAAGAAACTATGGAGTTCATGTCTGGGCCTGTTTCAAGTATGAGGTTGAAGATACTAGCATGGCGATGCAAAACAGCAATGTGTAGTATACTTCGGTTTCTGCTATCCTTTTCCGTCATCAAATCAGGGTAGGTGCTCAAAAGCTCTACTAGAAACTCAAAAATTCCAACTTCAGCAGCATTGAATATTACTTGTGAAGGTTCTCTTATGAATCTCGTCATGCTTGACTCATCTAGAAGAAGAATTTCATTCCAAATATTCCTGACAAGCTCAATAGCCAGATCCTGCTTCGCACCTGGAGCAGTCTAATTACGTAATGAAGAAGAGAATAAAAAAAAAGATCTTTTTCAGAAAACCAATTCTACAAAGTATAACATATTTATAGCATTTGCAATATTGCTGTGTTTTCAACCAAGCAGTTCAGAGTTTATTCCTTCCCACCTCGTAGCATAAAAGTGTGGCGTAACTGTATCGACACTCAATCCTAAAGTGCATTCAAAATGAAGGAAAAGTTAGATATTGCAATACAGCTATGGATGACCTTACAGAAAAGCTGCCACATTGCAGCTTGATGTTTTGAGTTGAATTTGTTTTTGGAAATCTATTCCTAGTCTTTTAATATTAGATTCAACCTGTGCCGGCCATGATGAAAATAAGAATAAGCAAGAACAGAACCGTTTTCATCTTGAGAATCTTTGAAGCAGGAAGTGATGGTAACAGGAATATTAACCATTGCTTCTTCTGCCCATTAAGTAACATAAATGGACCAAATAATTAAATGGTTTAGTTTTCCTGATAGTGTTGATTGTAGTCACTTACTGGACTTCATGATCTGTTTTTGATGCGGGGGACTCTGGCAACCAGAACTTGAAGGCTTTCGAGCTAACACATGTAAAGCTGTGCCATTGTCTCCATCATGAGCTAAAGCTAGCTCTGGCCTCTCTTGCAGCAGTAACAAGGCTAAATCTGCAAAATGTTCCAATAATGATTGAGTTGCAAATTCTAATGCATACATAATTTTGGTGCCTATCTGTATATGCTTCAACTTCTTTGGTTACAATTCGTACAATGCTTTAGATATGTGTACCTAAGTGAGGTGCTTATGGTTCACACATTACATCAAGTGCAATCATACATATGAGTAAGAAGCACGCAATTTTGAGAAAAGGTGAAAATGATGTATTGAAACAGTCAATTATTTGCACTTTGATCAGTCATTATCAGGCCAAAAAAGATCAGTCATCAATTGCAGGATAGTACACCTTGTATATTGAACTTTACCAACTGACTTGAGAAAAATGAGGGCCAGTGTGTGAGCTTCATGTTTCTAGAGAAATCATATTCTAGCCCTCCAATGCTTGTAGTAAACATGACTTGACTAGTCTCTCCAAGTTTACTGTGAAAGTTAGCTTGTCATACCATTTAGCACAAGCATGAGCAAAGACTAGTGTAAGGAGTTTATAGAATAATGAAAAGAGATGTTTACTTCAAGCTTAATTGCTGTGATCTCTTTTTTCCCCATGATCTTCTGATCAGGAGCAAATAACAATAATATATTCATCAACTTTTAGGCTTCGTTTATTTAATGAGCCCTTTTTGTCAAAACAGTAGTTGTTAGAGAAGAAACGTCTGGCATTAAAGGGCTCCAAGAATTAATCAGAATATGCGTGCCTCTGTTTCACCAAAAAAAAGATCTCACCTGCCCCACAGCCACATCATTGCAATAACTATATATGGTTTGAAAAAACACGACATCCTTTAACACTAATAACTTTTGCTTTACAAGACATACATCATTATATAATTTACTTCTGTTCTGGTGCTTTTTTTTTCTTGTAGGTGTGCTTCGGCTCTTTTGAGATAATCAATCCCTCCCCTTTAGTTTCGCTGATTCATGCTCTTTCATCTCTTGTTCCGTTCCCTTCTCTTCCCAACAACAAAAGATACTTCACCTCAGCTTCGCTTGTCTTTTTCTCTCATCTCAGCCATGAACATACATCATTATATGATTTACTTTTCTCAAATATGCGCAGCTTTAACACTTGTGAGTTTTGCTCACTGAACCATAATTATTACACACGTCATTTTGGCACAATCCAATTCAACATGAACACCACCTACACCTTCCCGCTCTTTATCTATATATCCAACTTCTTTTTCTTCATCTGTAATTATTTCTGAGTACTTTTTAATTTTTGGGATATATATGAGGGTGAAGGGGAGAAGGAGACAAGGAAGGCTATAAGTGGCCAACAAACAAAGCAGCATATATAACACTTGTTTTGGTCTAGGTTTGATTTAATTTGTTGTGCTTGCTGCTTGCTTTAAATCTTGTAGATAATGATTGCTCAAGACTTGTCACCATGCCTCCAAATTCCATCTATCTTTATGTATCGCCTTTTCCAATATTGTCTAGCTTTAAATTTTTTAATAATGCCATCATGAACTTTTTTTTTCCAGCAAAATGTTGAAATAGATAAATTAAAGTTTCTTTCCCCTTGGGGATATATGTTTATTAGTCAAGTTGATCAAGTTTTGTTAGTTTCAGTTCATGACCTTTCTGGTATGTTAAAGTAGCCAAAATCAAAATTTTCCTGTATATAAACAACTAAATGGCACTTAAAATAAATCATATTGCTAAATGAATAAAGATATCAGAAAAGGCAACTCAAAATTAGCACTAATCATCTCTTGAATATGAAACAAAAGATCCCATATGACATAAACCTAACAGAGCCCAATAGTGATTTTACAGAACCCATAAATGGCTTCCGCCGAAAACCGCAGAATCATAAGCCCAGACCAGTGGCAAAAATGCCCAGGAACGGAAGAAACAATAAAAGTCTGATGGTCAGAAAAGTCGCTAAGAGAAAGCAAATAGATTTCTGGGGAACAATAGATATCAATTTTGGCCCAAAAGTAGAGCCCACAATGCCATTGCAAAAGGCTTTTTTAACGTGAATCACTCGAAAGAAGAAAAGGCCCATTCTGGAAAGAAAATTAAAATCAGAAAACCAAAACTCCTCACAATGTCACGAATCAAGGTTTAAATTTTTCCTGAGACAAGTACTTACATTTAGTGACTAACAGTGCCTCAAATAGAATTACTTCCAATAAGAGGATATCCATCCTTTAGCCAAGGAAAAAAAAACTCCGAAAGCCCAAATTAATGAATTTGATTAACTGACATTATTGGCTAAATTAATCAACGGAATTTCATCACGATAGTTAATTAAATTGGCCCGATCTGTGTACATATATTGTGCATTGTAAATATTTCACGGACGAAGTGTTTTATAATTAATTTCAGCTTAGGGCAAAGTGTTGAATAGTTGTCTATATATGAATATCTTGCCAATTTCAGTATATAAGCAAACCTAATTCAAATTTATTCAACTTTCAAACGAAAAAACTAATTTTGTAATGATGTTGTAGGTTTCAGTTGAGTATCATAATCTATGCATTCGTCATGAACATGATTTTTTTTAAGAAAAAAAAAACAGGTTAAATTTCACCTATAAATGCAACGAATTCATCTTGTGCGGCATATATAATTCAATAATCATTACCAGGAAAATTTGAGAGAAATTTGGTGTACATTGCCAATAAAAGAGTCGTAGGTTAAGCTAGAATTTCACGTTTAAATAAAGAAACTTGTTCGGTGTTCATGCGAGAGATCAATAAAGAGGCAAAATTAAAACGGAAGAAAGAAATCAATTTTGTTAAAATATGAACAAAAATTAATGAGTCCAACTGAAAAATGTCGTTTGTTGGATTGCCGCATGCACTAAACCAGAAATGTTACAAGTAATAAAATTATCTTGTCTTCCTTAAAATATCCCTATTAATTATGTACATTGAAACTACTTTTTATTAGGGACTCCTTAACATGTGCAATCATCACAAGAATTACTTGAAAGTAAAATAAATAAATATTAGAGGCAAAATTGATTAAGATCTTATATTTAAAACTAAATTAAATCTCCAACTAGCTCTTATATTAAGCATCAAAGATAGTATTAATTACCTAATTTGTTTTTCAAATTAACCTCCTAAGTTCAAAGTGGTAGGCAGTAGCAATTGAAACGTAGACTTCCTCAACAATCACTTGCTTATTAACTAACTCATTATACATACTCATTTCCTTTAATTTTTCCACACTTTTCATCGACGAACATCGACACCTGGCTTGACTCGCCACATATGCATATAAATACAGGTATCTGATTCATAGGTTTCACAGCAGACCGTAGCTATCTATTCATCAAATTATAAGCAATCTTTTGAAGAACGAGAAGCTTAGCTTTGTGAAGGAAGGAGCAATATGAGCTCTCAACCACAGGGCTCCGATAATATAAGAAATGGCACATCAGTTCCTCATAATCAGGGTATCTTTAGCCCAAATCATGAAAATCAAGGAAACCCTACAGCATCTGGCACTCAGATCCAGGGCTCCAATATAGGGGATGGCACTTCAATCCATAATGGTCAAGATGCCAGGTCCCCCACTGGTCGAACACCATGACCCTCTTCACTTTATTTTCAGGTTCATATACATTTATTCCTTTCTTTATTCATATAAATAATTCTTTCCATTAGGAAAACTGATGAGTTATGCGTTAATTTAATTTTTTGGATCAAATTCTTGGTTTCAAATTCAAGACCTCCAAATCAAATCTTCATGATGAGCTTGCCATGAAGGCTGAATTTGATTCTTATTATTAGATTTTAATTTAATTTGAACATGACATATGAAGATGAATAGGTCCTTGACACACACACAGTTTGCGTTGTAATAAATGAATTAAGTTTCACATATTTGCTATATTATTAAAGAATTTTGTAGTATTTAAGTGCCTATATAAACGGCTTTTTCAGATTCTCATCCTTCTTGTAATTAACCTTACTCCAAAGTGCAAAGAGATCCTAATTAAATCTTGTTTATATCTACTTATCTTAAATACTCATAAGTATTTTTATGTAAGCTGAGACAAAACCTTTCTCGTATGTATACTAATTACCTTTTATTTTGTAAATTAGCCATGTCTTGTAACAATGTTGTTATTCATCATTTTTGTATTAATTTCTGCCTTCAATCTCGTTCTGGTTTTTATTTTCATGCAGATGATCATGCCGTTCTTGACAAAAGAATAAAGTAAGCAAAATATTATAGCGCTGTTCTATCATAATTATATAGCTAGCAAGGATAAGAATACTATGAAAAATATTATTCAACTATTTTTTTTTTGTTTTGTTTCGCGTCTAGAAATGATTTGTTGTTCTTGTTGCTTCCCATAAATAATATACAAAGTCAAGTGTCTGAGAAGTTTCACCTTCGTGCATGTCTTCACTCTTGACATGTACTCTTAGAAGCAATTAACCATTGTTATTATATTATCAAAATTAATGAATGTGCTGCGTAATTTTGTCACATCCCAAAAATTTTCACCTAGCTATAAGGGATTAAAAATTAAGATGGGGGTCAACGTAAGAACTAGATGAGAAGATGAAATAACTTTTGATGTGAAACCCAGACAAGGTCCGGGTTGGCATTTCCATAATTATCGGTCTAGGAAGGGCAAAACAGAAAAAATTCCAAAAAATTCCCCAAAAAAAAATGAATAAAGTGTCGAGTGGAGGTTTTGGAAACTTGGTTGAGGTCCAAAAGATGAAATTTCGGTGAAAATGATTTATTACGGAATTTTCCGTAAACAGAGATTTTTCAAAAAAATATTAGAAAATCAAATAAAATAGTTATTTTAATTAGTTGGAGGCCTCAATAAATTTGGCAGATTAATGAAAAATATCCAAATATTTATTTGAATTTATAAAATTATTTTTAGGTCTTGTAAGTTCAGAAATTAATTTTAGAAAATTTATTTTCTCCCAAAACTAACCATAGAGGCCTAATTGGAGAAAATTCAAAATAAATATCTAGAGGTGGCAAAAAATTATGAAAATTTTTAGATCATGGTCCCATATTAAAAGGTGAATTATTATGAAGAGAAATAAATTTTGGAGGTCTGAAAAAATTATGAAAGGTTACTAGTGAATAGTAACCGATAAAGTTTCAAATTGGTTTGAGATAGTGATTTGGTTTGTGGACCATCTTTTTAACCAGTCCAAACCATTTTTGAGGCTCACATTGAGCCCAATAAGGGCCCAATTTTGTGCAGAATCTGGAGGCTTCAATTAATTAAAGAAAAATGCAAAATTAGGGGATAATTGTGTGGAAAAATCTAGATTATGACCACATGGAGTGATCTGAATATTTGAACACTTGATGACTGCCACCTAACCCTTAAGGTGTCCCAAATTTCAGCCAATTGGGGGGGAAAATGGCAGACCAATTTTTCTATAAATACCCCTAGAAAATAGTAAGAAAATGTTGGAAAATTAGAAAAAATAAGGGGAGACTCTACCACTGTTCATCCAGCCCCTTTGCTCAAAATTTTTGAGGTGTTTTAGGCAAGAAATCATCCAACACACACTAAGAAAACATTAAGGTATGTCTAAGCATCATTATCCCTAAGTATTATATTGTTGGATTAGGATTTTTCCTTGGAAAATGTTGAAAAAATGTTAAAAATTTGGTTGGGATGTGTGATGCTTAGGGAAGGATAGAAACCTTAATAATCAAGTGGAATAAAGAAGATTAAGTGGTGTATGGATTTATTTTTGGAAGAAAACCAAGTTAGGGTTTTGGTTCTTCATTTCGGCCAGCACTGTTCATAGGGAAGGAGTTTGTTTTTCATTTATTTGATTATTCCAATGGCTTTAAACCATTTTTGTGTAGAGATATGTTGTTGGAAAGTGTTCAAAATCATTAGAATCAAAAATAAAAATTTCAGAAACATATAACTCCCTATTCGGCCAAGTGAAGATCATGGGGAAGGAGTGTGAATTTCAAAAATATGATTACACCATTGGATTTCTCATAAAAAATTGTGTAGGATTGAGTCATGAGATGATTGATTCTAAAGTAAGAATCATTTTGTTAAAATCAAAGAAAAGGGGGGAAATTGTTAATTAAGTTAATGTTAAAGTGTTGGAACCAAGTTGTTTTGTGATTAATATGGCCTATGTTTATGCTTGGTTTAATAGGCATTGAGAGGAGGAATTAAGGAGAAGCATTGCTCTTTGGAGTAATCATTTGGACAAGCTTTTAAAAAGGTAGCTTTGAGTTATAATTTGATTATTTATCTTGCTTGTTTGTTGTGATTTGTTATTTGCTTGGATTGGAGGAACTGTGTGGTGATTTTGATTGTTTGATTGACATTAGTTATGCTTTGGCCAAATGCTTTGTGATATATCAATGTGGATACTATAATGTTCCTCTTCTTGCATGATTATTGGTATGAATTCTTATGAGTTGAAAATGGTTTGAATTGCATGACATATCACAATTGAACTTGCATTGATTTACATGACAATTATAATTCATATGCTACTAGATTTCTTTGAAATCTCACTACTCCTATGTCATTTTATGCACTAATTAGGAAGGGGACCAAGCATGGAGCAAGAAAAAGAATTGGCCTTGGACTGAAATGGCTTTATGAATATTATGCTATGTTAAGAACTTTATCAAGTGTACTAAACTTTATGTTGACTTTATGATAAGTTATGGATGATATTTTGATGTAAATTATATTGGTATTCCATATTCCAATGTTGGAATTGGAATTATGATTGATGTATTGTAGAAAGAATGTGGATGAAGGAAAAAGAGGAAATAAATTAAGAAAGTGGTAATTAGGGGATAGAAATTTCTAAAAAGTGCCAATTTGTGACACATAATAATAAGGAATTGTTGGATTTTGAATCTGAGATTTTGCAGGCTAAAAGATCTCAATATTAGCTTTAAAACAAGTGGTAATTTATTAAATTTAGAGTTATATGCTAAGAGTTATGCCCTTCCAAAATCGGACAAAAAGACTGAAAATTTGAAAATTTACCAAATAAATATTATACTTTGACGAATTTTCTAGAATTATTTTGGATGGAACTAGACCTAATGATTATTTTTCCTCCATCATAGAACTTAGCAACTTGTCATAAAAATTGAAACCACATCGTTTTGATTTTTTTAGATTTAGTTATAAATTTTAAAGTTGGCCCATTTTTAGATGAACAGTATACAGACAGGATGAATGATAAAATTCTGAAATTCAAAATTTTTCATCCGGAAATGTTATGAAATGACTTATATTGGTTCCAATTAACGTATAATAGGATATAAAGAGGGTGGAAATTGTGACAAATTTTAAATTTTGGTAAAATTCAGGGGATCAATTATTGTAAACAATTGGCATGATATGACCCTAACCTTCAAATCCTAAATTATCAAAACAAGAATGCTTATTTGTTAAAATACGCATGACAATAGTAAGCCACAAATGTAGATTAATTCCCCAGGCTGGTAAAATTAAAACCACTAATCGTTTTTTTGTCAAAAGATAATCTAATCCGTTATTAATATAGCTGATTTAATTTGTTGGGTTTTCCTTGTTTCACTAATTTCGCGGAGAGAAAGGGAAAATTTTTGCGTTTGCCTTATTAAATCCAAAATGCGTTATTTTAAAATTCCAATGCTTCAAAGTGCCATTCTGTATCTCAACTTGGACCTATGTGTCATTTTCCCTTTGCAAACATATTTCATGATCCAAGATTTAAGTTGGCCTTGATTTAATTTTTTTTTTTTGTTGATTGAAAATTGGAGTGTACTGTACGCTATGCATTTGTATGAAATTTAGTTGATCTTTGGCAACAACCAAGATTACACCTAAATTCTTAAAAAAAAATATTTAAAAAAAATGAAGATACCTCGAATTTCAACAGAAGTTAATTAAGGTCATGCGTTTTTAAGTATTATGTTCTGGCAAAGTCCTGGCAAAAAATTTTAAAGAAAAAAATTATCTGAAGGCAAATAATCTCAATTATATGTAACAGCGTCTAATAAAAGAAGAGTTAAGAAAAGTGTAGGTTGATTAGATCCAACTAACTAGTATATTAATTAAATTTTACGTTTAATTAACTTGAATATATATATATATATATATATAAGAGGAAAAAATAAAGATAAGGGGGGGAAAAAAAAAAGAAAACACCCATAAATTACACTTCCTTGTATGATGATGAAGATTTTATATGTTGAACAAGAATTGGGACCCACACGATCAAGCTTTAACCAATCTGAATCGTCTATGTTCAATGTTCAAACCTTTGGATTAGTTTTATTCAGACATGGATCGAGCTGTTCATATTAAGCTCCATTTATCTAATAATTAACCCTTCTTGTGAAAACATTAGTCCTTTTTCATACATGAAAATATATGATGAAGAATTATGACGTTCCTAGAAATTTAGTTAAGCGTGGGAAGTCAATATTGGACTACTTCACATGAAATGAGGCCTCTCAATGTTCTCCGATCCAAGGTTGAGAAGAGAGTTTATAAATGGACAATATAAATATAATAGCCTGAATTTATTATTATAATCAGATTATTACTGCACTATTGCCTATTTATGACGTTACTAACATACGTATTTGGTTCAAAGTTACGTTCAGCAAAGTCTTTCATGGAAGAAGAATGGGTTTAATTGAGAATATGTTTCATATCAGGAAAACCTAATTTTGACCACTTTCTTTGTTATTTGCAAGTAATTGTAACAGCAGGTAATTAATATTTCGTTACCATATCAGCATTACGTCACATCACATTAATTCAATGCTTGGAAAGTATGAAGTTTGATTCAAAAAACAAAATTATATACTCCAATTTTAAAATATATTCATCTGATTCTTTATGTGGGACCTAAATGAAAAATTAATGTTAGTCTTATATACCTATTTCACGTGTTTATGAATTTTTTTTAAAACAAGCTCCCTCAATAGTTGGGAAATGTTCAGGAGGCTACTAATAAATTACTAATACATCAATTCAAGTTTACTTTACCATTGAATAAATTACTAGGATTAACAGAGATTGGGTCTAATAGAAGAAACTAATTCTCACAATATGATGAGTCAATGTTTAAATTTTTATGGAAAAAGGTGCCCATATTGAATGCTTTCAACATGATTACTTCCTATGATATATATGCCTAGGAAAAAAAATTGTAAACAACTCACCAATAAAATGTGAGCAAAGTCTGAGCAAGGTTCAAGTTGAATTAAAAAGAAAAACAGTTTAAATTTCACCTCAAATGCAACGAAGCATCTTGCACGGCATAATTCTGCACGAAGGGAAAAAAATGTAATAAAGAATTTAGAATTGAATACCTAACAAAAAGAGTCGAAGATTGAAGTTCAATTTCACATTAAACGGAAAAAAACTAATCAGGTCAATTCCATGTTCATGGGAGATCATGAAAGCAGTGGAGAAGGAAGACAAAATAGAACCCAAAAAAAAAAAAAGGAAGAAGGAAGCAAGAAGTCAATTATTTTAACAAACATGAATGAATATATGAAGAATGGAAGGGCCAACCTAATCAGAATGGAAAGAAAAGTTTAGAGGTTGGTAAAATATTCTTAAAAGGATTAGAGAGAGACGAAAGGGAATATAATTCAATTCATTGTATTAACAGACCAAAACATAAGCAGTTTGATTAGAGACTTAATTAGGGTAGAATATTACTAACGTAGGTTTTTTACATATGATTCATGTGTATTCTTCATTCAGTGCTCATCATAACTATGAGCACTATGTGCTCAACACTATAATACAATCTAAACCATTCAAAATCTAATATTGATGGTTCACATTTAAAATTTTTAATATATAATGTTTTCAATGATAAATTTATTTTGTAAAGATATGTTAGATGATATTATATTATTTTAAATTCTGTATCTATTAAAACAAAAAGTTGATTAAAATATATAAAAAAATTTAAATTCAATTTGAATCATCTAAAATTGATCTGGATGGTCTAAATTGTGATGAACACTACTTGCTCATTATTGTGATGAGCATGTAAATTGCTCCCCTGATCCATACGTCAGGGCTGAAAAAATCATTTTTTTATTCACCAAAAAAGCAATTTTTTCCCCAAAACAATACTACGAGATAGGCCAGCAACATCTCTTAATTTATTAGAGAAAATGCATGTAAATCCTCTTCTGATATGTAGTGCGAAAGATAAGTTTTCTTGCCGTGCCCAAATTGATAACTTTAATTATAAATATTTTTTATTTAATTAAGTAAATTAATCAACGAAATTTCATTATGAATTGAACTTTGATCTTAACTGCGTACACACACACACACACATATTGTGAATATATATAGTTGTCTGTATATGAATAACTTGCCATCTTCCTAGCCCATTTCCAATAAATTACATATATCTCTCATCAGCATACACGCAAATCTAATTCAAATTTATTCAACTACTGAATTTTTTAAAAGCAGCTGGAAATTTCACCTATGAATGAAATGAAGCATCTTGCGCTGCATATATGTGATCCCACAAAAAAAACTGAGAAATGATCTGGTATAAATTGCCAATAAACAATGAAAGAATGGGGGTGAATTTCACATGTTAAGCGAAATAAACTAATTACGTATTCAAAGGGAGAGAATAAAGCAGAATAGTCGAGAAATTATATTATAATATAATGATGAGTGAAACTGAAAAATATTAAATGGGGGTGACACATGCACTAAACGAAAAGTTAATCAACATGAAACGGATCCCAACATATATATATATATATATAACCATTTCGAGCATGAGATTAATTAATTATAGTCTGATGTAAATATGATTCAAAATTCAACGTAATTCGTAATGCATGTAGAGATTTGTGGTTGAAGTGGTCAGACACGGTGGTGAAGAAGGCTCATCTTAAGACGACCAGCAAATTATCCTTAAGCGCACATTAAGTTTCAAAGTTCAATTCCGAAACGTAAGTTCAGGGTGCTACGCAGTAAT